>NC_133207.1:25329317-25371817 GCF_958299795.1 Porites lutea
CCGAGCACTCTCCGAAATATGATAATATGGTGCTTTGCTTTAAATTCATGGCATGGCTGAAAGCGTAGTGTTCACTTTCAACTCTCGTATCTTTGTTCAGATTGGTTCACGTTATGTCATATATTTTTCAAAAAAGTACCGATTTTTTTAAATTCAGGGCCATACTAGAGGTATGCTAAAGGAGCTAGTCTCTCTAGTAAAACATGTTACAACAAAAATTGCTTACTCAGATTGATTGGTTACGATTTTTTTGAGTAACTCCTTAGTTCTCAGTATGAATCACAAGACTTTCACACCCAAGCCACACATTGCAATTAGAGTTGAAAACCAAGCGAAATTAGAACCAAAAGTAATCTCTCCAACTTGAAAGCCACAGTTGGTGTACTGTGCATACTGTAGGAAGAGTGCCAGCTGGGAGCGGTTGCAGAATGGGTGTCCTGTTGACCAGTCTTCATCTGTTGTCATGTTCAGTCCCCTAAGCATTCGATTACACTGCGTTGTTACAGATGCAGCACAGTAGCTTGGGTATACAAATACATAAAGGTGTAGCAGACTCACAAGGAGATGCTTGTACAGGCTGTACCAATCTACGGCTTCCTGAAAAAACGATACCATGCTTGCAACATAAATGACAGTCGTTATAGCGAGCATAAACCAGTGAGTTACAAACCAGACCTTCAAGGACTCGGATGTGCTTGACATCTGTTTGCAAAGACGTTTATGAATACGTATGATGTCATCTAGGCTGTGATCAGTGGCATGTTGAATTTCTGCTTTGCACTGTGTCACGCAATGTTTCATTGCGTTAGTTATTATCACAAATATCCAGGAAGTGGTGAGGATAGCCCAGACAGGTATAATTCTAAAGGAAACTGCTATTTTTATGAGATAATTTGATTCCTTGAAGGTGAAATTGAACCAAAATATTTTTGTAAGAAGACAAATGCAAAAAATCAACATCGTTAAATTTAGCGTGACCCAAGTAGAGCGCCCCGCTGCAGAGAAAGCTTTTTCTAAAGTCACGCAATGAACTGTTCTTTGTGGCAATTTCCACATACACCAAAAGAATGTTGCGTTTGACATCAGTACAGCGGAGTATAAAACCAACGTCAGAATGCCAAGAGGGTCAAATCCAAGCAAAACATTCCGTAAACTTGCAGACGATGAATTTGTTGAGGATATATTTCCACAAATCAAAGAGTTCAGGGGAGTTTCAAACGAGTGGCAGATAAAAGTACAATAAACAGAGTAAAAAACGTAACATATATCCAAAAGCAAAAGGATTATTGCCATTATAGCGCGGGGTCCTTTGCTGGGATTCGAGAAGCCCACGGCGAAAGCAGATCCTTTCAAAAACACACCAGAGCAAACGAGGCGTTTTAATCCGCGCAGATTGTTGAAAATTGTAGAAGAAGATCTTTGAGGCGAGGAATGATTCCTCGGCTTACCCGAAGAGGGTAATTCATCAAATTCCTCACTTTTCCAGCTTTCTTCCTCCATTGAAGTGAAAGAGAAAGTGAAGAGACGGAGAGGTCTGCGATCAGTGTCGTGCTCGCAAGTCACGCAATCATTTTTCTTCCCAGCAATCTTAGCTTCCCTGGATGGCAACGCGGAATGTACATAAAATGGCGGATACTTTGAACCGCCGGAAAAAATCGTCATCCGTTTTGCGTTTTCTTGCCTCGATGAAACCTCTTTGAGCTGGCCGATCATCTCAGTTGTGCAGTGATGGATTTTTGTTAATTGGATTATTCAACTGATCCGACAATTCAGTAGTGACAATATCATCGGCTGCTTGCTCCAATTAACCTAACTGTTGGAATTTTCTAGCAGATTGAAATATCTGCATCGTTTATGATCAACGAAACGGAAGACTAGAAAGAGGCAAAACTGCTGAGTATCAAGGGAAGTAGGGAAGAATTTGGATCAGCCTGGACTAATTAATCCAGATCAATCAATTTGTTGATTGTTGAATTTTGGATGTTGTTCTGACAGCCAGGTGCAGTAAGAGAACTACAGAATACTTAAACTTGTTTACGACAACACTATTCTTTTTTTCTGGCAATCAGAGTTGCACTGTTGGATTGCACATGTTACATCACTACTTTCTGAGGATTATCTACACAGTGTAACTTATTGGAAGAAAATTCTTTAAGCTATAAGTCTTAGTTTACACATTTATGTTGGAGTTGAGGTAAACAAATTCTTTCAAGCAACTTAACTCATTTTAACATCAAGCATGCCCAGGCCACAGTTTCAAGGAGGTTTCTCCGACACTGACTCTGCCGTTACAGAAAATGATGAAGGTGGTGAAGAGTCTGAAATACCGATAGCAAATCAAGTAGAAGAACCTTGTGAGGAATTTGAAGACAAAACCAGGTAACTAATTAATGCCCTATGTGTGTTTCAAGTAAATACTAATAATGGAAATCCATGGCAAATAGCTTACTACTCTGCAGAGCATGGCAAAATTCAAGGAAATCTCTTGTGTGTAGGGCTATTGTTAGCTGTGTGCACTGAGATTTGCTGCCAGCCTGAAACTCACACAGCCCTTCATTGATCCTGCAGCACACTGCACTTGAATCAACTGGTTGCAAGTGCCAACCGTTTTCTAAGGGTCTTGAAGGGTATTCCCAGGATCTTGGCTAAAATCAAGGATGTCCCTAACAGCTGGCTGCTGGTTATTTCACCGACTGAAAAAGAGCTTACTGCTGGCTCAAATTGCTGTGGGAAACAAAGACATGGGGAAATTGTGAAGGTGAAGTTGAGTAAAATAGCCAGCTTGACTGATAAAAAGGCCTGCTCAGCATTTCAAAATACAGAGCAGGGGCCCGTTTCTTGAAAGTCCCGATAATTAACGGGCCTGGTAAGCTGTCTCTGTCTACGTTAAAGATTAAGGTTTCAATAGTTTTGCATCTAACATGATAAAACTATCAGTTAATGAAACAAAATGGAGTAATTTGTAGCCAGGACCGGCATTCTTATTCTTTATATTTTGATTTGAATATTTGGTTTCGGGCCCGAAAAGTTACCGGGACTTTCGAGAAACAGGCCCCAGGGTTCAGGAAATGTTAACAGAATACGGGTGCGGCTGCTACCTGGGAAGTGAGTTTTGTCCAAAACATTTGGGCAACGATGTATGACTGGGAAAGAAACTTATATGTGGGAAGGTGATGACAAAAGCTTGGGATGTAGGATTCTTGTGAAAAAGGGGTTGTGGAATCTGACCCCCTCCCCTCTCCAGACCCTGTTTTGTGATCACCGAGACGTCATCCTTATTTTGAATAGATGAGCATCTGAGTTCAGTGCTAAGAATATGGCATTTACAGTGAGTGTAGGGGTTTCAAAAAGCACTGATGGCCGACAAAACACATTGGCTACTTTGCTCATAGAGGTCGGCTACTTTTTTATAGAAAGAAGAAGCAACTAGTTTGAATAACTTTGTAAATAAAAAATATATCATTTTTGTGAGCAAGGCAAATGGACCTGTTCCCGTAAACCTGGGAATTTTGTGGTTGTTGTGGGCATGCTTCCTGTCCATTCACACAAACCACCTGTATGGAAATCTTGTGCATAAACATAAAACCGTAAATTTTGTCGTGGTGGAAGAACTACCTGCTACAGGGTATATCCAAATCAACTGAACAGACTAAAAAGAGTAAAAAAATTGCATCACCTGAAGTCACAGCCCACATTTTCTGAAACTTTCCGAATGGATTGGCGTTAACCATTTGATTTTATAACAAGAACACAGTTCTTGTTGCACAAACAACAGTAAACACCCTGCATTTTGGCGAGAGGATTACGGACGTGTGATTGGACAGGAATAACGTTCCTGACATATTTCAGGTGTTCACGGTTTTCCCTGTTGCGCTGTAACATTTTGTTCTTTGTTACCTCTGCAGCATTATCAAATGGAGTGGTCCCAACAAGAAATATCCCCAGATACATTTCTCTCCACATGTGCTTTTGTTGGCTTTGCCTCCAGAGTCAAAAACAGAAGCAGGTGAGAAAAATATATTAGTAATATCTATTAACTTATAGAGCACTTATATCTATATACATATTCATTAGTGCTTTAAAATAAAAAAGAAGACAAATTTATGTATGTATTTATAAAAATATTTCAAAGTGTTGTGGCATGTATGTCATCTTTTAGTACTGAAAGAGTATTTTGAAATAATTGTCAACTTTAACGTAAAACAATTTGACTCATCAGTCTTGTCTCTTCAGGAAATGTTTAGGGCAGTTGGTTTGTGTTTGTGTTTTATATTGTTCACAAGTTATATTGCTCTTTAGAGTGTTGGGGGCGGGGTGGGGGTTGTAATACATCATTAATACTTTGCAATCTAAGGAATCCTAAGGAGGACATGTGAGGGAATTTGTTAAGTGGTTGGTAACATTCAGAAACACCTCTCAGTTACTGTAATAAAAACTTACCATGCCTTTGTTTCTTGTATGGACAATCTGCAATCTCTCTCTATAGTTTGAAAGATAGTAAGAGTTGTTAGTTCTTTTTTTCCACAGAAAAATATCATCTGACCTACAAGTTTGTGAAGACTGAGTGTAAACTTGTGCGAAGCATTTTGGGTGTCCACTGCTTTAGGGAGGTAAATAATATTAGGTGCATAAATGGAAATTTGTTTTTAATCTTGGTACTTGATGGGGCTTTTTTAGCCACTGATTCAAGCTCCAAATAAATATTGCAGTTAGGTTTTAGAGTTGGGGTCTGGGGTCTCACTTCCTAATCACATTTGTATTCTTAATTAAGACATTTTACATATAATATTGTGACATAACTGGGCAAGCATTAAGCATCTTGTTTTCCAATATTTTGTTGTGTTTGTATTTCATGAAGAGTGTAATTTATCCATTGATGTTCACATGTCTCACATTGTGTCTCAAAGTGTTGTGAAAAGTTAAGCTTGAGTTTGCAACCCTTGCTGCAACAAAAATATTCCAAAACATAGAAAACAAAATAAATAAATAAATATGCATTTCACCCTATATTGATGTCCTCCCTTGACAGAATGACAAGAGTGTCAATTCCATGCAAAGCATTCTGCAAACTTGCAGATGATGAATTTTTAGAGGATGTATTCCCACAAAACCAAGAGTTCTAGGGTGTTTCAAACATCTGGCAGATGAAAGTGTAATCAGGGTGCAAAGAAAGTCAGTTTTACAACCTGTCATTCAGACAAGCTGTGGCTAGCCTGTACTAGCCCACAAGTCATTTCAACTAGCCCCAAAACCCTTTTTGATTAGCAGGATTGATTACAATCCTTCTGTAATTTGAATTTCCCCAATAAATAGCACTTGCCTGTCGGGCAAGTTGAGAACAAAAATCACTAGCCTGATAGCAAAATCCACTAGCCCCGCACTATCGGACACGACTTTCTTTGCACGCTGGTAATAAACAGAGTCAACAACATAACGTATATCCAAAAGCAAAAGGATTACTGCCAAATAGCACGGAGTCCTTTGCTGGGATTTCAGACACCCACGGCGAACGCTGATCCTTTCAAAAACATGCCAGAGCAAACAATGTACATTTTAATGCATGCGGAATATTGAGAATGATTTGCACATTTTCAACATTCAACCTATATTGTTGTCTTCTTTTGAATTTTCGACATTTAAAGTATGGCCTGCATCTTTGAGGTTTTTCTCTAATTCCATGTTTTAGGTATTAAAATAATGTCACTTAATTGTCTTTAAATCTGGGGTGAAATGCTGTTCCATGTTGCCATTGCAGCTTTAGTCAGGAGTGTTTCTTTTACTATTTCCTTTTTATAGGTACACCCAAACAGTTCAAACTTTAACCTGATGTGGACAGGCTCACATATCAAACCTCATACTCTAAGAGGCCTGCAGGATTTCCAGAAGATTAATCATTTCCCAAGGTAACAATGGTTTGTGTGTGTGGTATGGCAGTTATGTTATAAAATCATGAGGACAGCTTAATTTTGTGTGATTTGTTCCAGATCTTATGAGCTTACTAGGAAGGATAAGTTGTACAAGAACATTCAAAGAATGCAGCATTCCAAGGTAATCTGTGCATTTGGATTACTGAAAATTAATGATATAATAAAATGCTCTTTTTCATCAAAGCATATCAACGACCTGTTATTATTTACATTTACTAACATCATAACTAGCATCATAACTCTTTGTTACTTCTTAATTGATAATTAGTTTTACCTTTTGTCCCAAAACTTGGTATCTTTTTTTGTATCTTGTCCTTCAACAAGAGATTGCACAATGAAGCACTATGCATTTCATTTTTGTGAATTTTCTTGACCCTGCCTGATTCGGCTTTTTCCTTGCAACACAATTCAAGAAATATTTCTGCTGTTCCGAGTTTCACAGCTTTCTTTTATTTTAGTTTACTAAGTTACTTAAATATAGTTTTTCCAGACTCTGCAGACACAACACAACAGCTAGTACTGGTCTTTTTAGTCAGTGTTGGCATGACATTTCTCACTGAACATCAAGTGGTAGTCCATTCATGTCAGCTCTCTAAGATTGTTCATTGCGCGTTTCCTTTAGGGTGTGAAGCATTTTGATTTTATTCCTGAAAGTTACATAATACCAGAAGAGTTTAATGAGTTTCATGGTAAGTGCATGACTCAGGGATTTCCCAGTAAGCAGTAAATTCCAGTTTCGTATAATATACTATATATGTTATAGTTCAATTTGCACTTTGGTACAATTTGTTTTTGTACCAGTACAACATATACACTGTACTAAACAGGATTGTGCTCTAGACTAGCAGTGCATGGTGGCCCCTTGTGCCTTTCTTTTGCTTTTGGGTGACAGGGAAATGTTACCTTTTTTAAAGAAATCATATGCTGAGCACCCTGAATTTCACAAGGGCAGAGCACTGGGCTCCCTTCAATTTTTCTTGGAGCACAGCCTTGCTAAAACAGCAAACCCTGTTCATCATTTCTGCAAGGCCCTTTTTCTGTACGGAATCAAATAATTTTCAGTCTACAACATGTACATGTACTTGCCTGGGAATGTAAAAATCCTTTTAAATGGGAAGTTTAAGGCAAGCTACAGGTTATATGCTACATGTAATTCGAAGCCATGAGAATGTTGTCATACTGAAGGAATACAATATCTTGTAAAAACTGTGAAAAGTTTGAACCCAGGAATTATTTCAGAAGTAGGTGGAGCATGATCATTCATTACAAGTGATTGTAGTCTTGAATAGGACTGTTGTTGACAGTGATTGACATTTCAGCAACCTGTGATAGTCATTTTCAGAGTCAAAGTGAGTTGTAATACGTCAGTTGATGGTATTACAAAATATATTAAGTTAATGTTTAATATAGTTTTCTTGCTCTGTTTTTCATCATGACATTTTTGTGTTTAATTGCAGCTGCATTTCTAAAGGACCGAAAACCATGGATTGTTAAGCCTGTTGCTTCGTCACGCGGGAGAGGAATTTATCTTGTCAGTCATGTTAGTAGTTTAATTAAGTGTTTCTCTGGTAACAATTGTTATTCAAATGGTTTGATTTGCATCTTAACAATTTCAGACAGTCTATCAGCCACATGACCATCATGTAATTTGTGATATAATCATTTATTATATAACCACCTATAAAATACCAAGTGAGCTGTCGTGCACAAACATCATAGTGATATCTAACACATGAAAATGACATGTTATCTTCCCATTGAAAGAAAAAAAAAACTGTTGCTATGGCTACATGATAAATCATGCTTTTCACAGCAGAAAAAAGTATTGAAGTTATTCATAAAGATAAAACCAAAAACAATTAATGTTTAATGTGTGATTTCATGGCTTAACTTACAGACCAATTTTTTAGACCAAAACAACTCCAAATCTATTGAAATATTAGTGCAAGAATTAGTTGATCTATATCAGAGATTTTGAAGCCATTCAAAAAAGTCGCATTCATGTATTATAGTCATGTATTATCAGGTGTAAAAAGTCTTGGCTTTGCCTTGACTTTTTAAACCAGATAATAAACTCCTGCTGGTTTTTTAAACAGTACATAGAACATTACATGGCTGCTTGGAGATAGAAAAAAATTCAAAACTATTTAACTCAGTCACTGCGCTCACTTGTGAAAGATTTTTCAACACTCGAAGACAAATTTCATTTCTCCGCGCAGCCATGTAATATCCTCTATTTATCCACAATAGTTTTGCACAATCTGTACATATGATGTTGGATATCATGTCTCTTGCATCCTGCAAAGATTGTATACCATGTTGCACAATGTTTAGGCCTGATTTTGATCTTTTTACAGCCAAGTCAAGTTCCTCTTGATGACAACCTTTTAGTGTGCAAGTACATCAGCAATCCATTACTTGTTGATGGTGAGTAAACTAACAGAATGTGTAATGTAACAAACATCTCTTTTAGTATTATATTTGGAGCATTTGACTCCATGTAAATCCCTGGATTCATTTTCACTTGTACTTACTGTGTATTTAGATGTAGTAAATGATTTAAAATTTAAAATAAGGTTATCACTTAAACTATTTCTTACCCTTAAAATTAAATAAAATCTTTTGTAAAAGTGAAGTTGTTAGTTCCACGTTAACCACTTACACGTAACTGCTAGCCCAGTTTTTTATTTTTATTGTTTTGAGCCTACTTTCAAAAATTGAAATTTTAAAAATTTATTCTTGCATTGAAAACTTTAAAATTCCAAACTCCAAAGAGTTTTAGTGAGTCAGGAACCTCAGAGTTTTGTGCAAAAACTACCATTTCCTTGTCACCGAAAAACAAGAGAATGGGAGCTTACCATTAGTTGAACTGGACCAGGCAAGACTAGTCCAGTCATAAATTAAGAGAATTCCTCTAAATTATCAGAACTGTATAGCCAGTCAGTGTATTCCTAACTGATATGACCAGCAGTGATGGTGACTTTGGGACAATTTTGAGAAATGTTAAAAATGACCAGTCTGACAGCCACCTCTGACTTTCCATTGCCTACCGGTGTCTACCAGAGAACAGCCATTAGAACTGTTTTAAAAAATGTTTTTGTTATTAATTAAAACAGGTTTTAAGTTTGACCTCAGGCTGTATGTAGGTGTGACATGTTTTGATCCTGTCAGGATTTACCTTTATGAAGAGGGTTTGACAAGGTCAGTAGTTGGTATAAGTGATGAACAGATTATTGTCTTTAAGGGGCTACAGGGGCGGATCCAGGATTTTTTTTAGGAGGGGGTGCACTTGTCTCTTGCTCTACTTCAACACCAATAAACCACATATTTTTTTTTGGCAGAATACCAGTTGTATTAGAAAACCGCAGGTCATATCAGGGGGGGGGGGGGGGGTGTGCACCCCCTGCACCCTCCCCCTAGATCCGCCCTTGGGCTATGTCCTGAGAATATTGCTGTTTTAGGTCAATTCTGTGCTGACGTCATTACAACAACTTTGTAGTCCACTTCATGTGTGTATCTTTCATGGTATGAGGAAGATGTCGCAGTTAATGTTTGAGTTCAGTTATTTTTTGTTTTTCTTTTGTTTCAAGGTTCATTAGCATACATTTCCATACTCAAAAACAATGGAAAAATAAAAATTAACTGAAATCAGAAATTAGCTTCAACCTAGATATTAATACCTTCTGGTTGTTTTGTTTGCTGTAAACCCTTGTTGTAGGTTTGCCACTGTAAAATATGACAAGTCTGGTAAGAACATCAAGAATGTATGTATGCATTTGACCAACTACAGCGTCAACAAGAAAAATGCAGACTTTGTAAGGTATGTACTGAACGAAAAACACGTATGACCTTGAAAAATGGTTTCGGTAAGTGTTCTTTATTTGTTTTATCAGCCAATGGATAAAAAGATCAAAACGTAGACTCTTCGTTTTTCTGCCAAGGAAAACCCTGATATGGAGAAGGCCAATCGTGTTGCATATGACGTCAAAGCGTTTTCATTTCAAGGTCATACTAAAATCACTCTATCAGTCCAAGTTAAATTTCTCTAGAGTGGACTGTGAGTCCCCACCCCCTCTACATCTCATGGCATACGAACCTTTAGGAGGAGGTACTCTAAACTAAAAAGTATATGGGTGTGCTCTGTTATGAAGAGTGTCAATAAATGGCCTAACTGTATTTCCTGCATGTGGGTGCTTTGTTTATTGCCAGGTGCCCTGATCCTGAAGTGGAGGATTATGGGAACAAGTGGAGTATGAGCGCTATGTTGAGATATCTGAGACAGATTGGCAAGGACACAACAGGTATTCTTACATAAGGAACAAACCTGGATTTTTAGATGAAGGACATTGCCTACAGTAGCTTTCTATATTTCATGTCTAAAACAGCTTTTCATGACTTCAAAGTAAAAATAAACTTTTGAATTGACAGTAAAAATAGGAACTGTAAACGTTAGACGTTATTTTGGAAATTACTCCATTATTCACCAAATTTTCTCTGTTTAACGTTTTAATACAGCTTTGATGATGAGAATAGAGGATGTAGTTGTAAAGACAATTCTAGCCGGCGAGCTGCACATCGCGTCTGCTTGTAAGATGTTCATGCCTTACGCGGGAAATTGCTTTGGTAAGTTCAACTAGCCAGCTTGTGCTTGGTTATATAAAATTCATGACAGTAACAGTTTTTAAAAAGACTGTTACTATCATGAATTTTATTGTTATTGTTATTATTAAGATTTATCAGCCTTTGTGCTTCTTAACCTGTGAACAGCGTCTCCTGTCATGTCTTGTGGGGTTGTGGGATAGAGCGAAGAGAAGTCGAGAAAGTGCCAAAAGATGGAAAGGAATGGGAATGGGAAGATCACTCACTTCTCTCCATTTCTCTTCAAATCACGTTTCCTCTGGATCCTGTTCGCAGCCTTTGTGCTTTTCTGATGGCTGAGGTTACGTTGTCATGACGACAGTGACAGGGAATTGTTTTTAGGGAGTTTAAGCAAAGGCCTTTTTGAGCGATGAACGACAACCGGAAGTGGACTTTCGCATTCTTGGGAAGTGGTTTCACTCAAATTTTCGGGCAATCGTCTCCATAAGAGTAAAGACACCTAGCAATACAAACTTAGTAGGGTCAAGGCACAAAAGGGAAAGACCTTACTTCCGGTTGACGTGCGATGCTCGTAAATGGCTTTGCTTAAGCACCCTAGTGAAAAAGACTGTGGATTTGTGTGGTATTTCCGATTCGTTGAGAAGAAGTACAGGTTATCGCTTCCTTCGTCTTCAGTACACACTGACAGTAGCAAACTTTGTGGCATTTTTGATAGCTATTACAAGTGAAAGAGATCCTTCATGTACCGGTAACTGCGTTGACTTGCATGCGAGAGCTAGCCATCGCTTGGTATTAAACGGATTCATAATATACTTTGAAATCGCTTTAAAACATTCGAATGTCTTGACCTACCACGAATGAATGTTTTTATTTCAATTTTCGCTTGATTTACAATTGATCTATCACAATCGGGGCCGGTTTAATTAGAAAACATTCTGTAGGCTCTTTTGTTTTCCTCATCTGAAATGGGCGGAAGGATTTACAGGTTGACGACTGTTTCTACGAAAGACGAAACGTTTAGAGACGAAGTTGGAACAATTTTCAGGGGTGACTGGTTACTTTGTGCCTCGTATTAAGCTTACAGTAGTCACTAACACAAGCTCGTTTGTCTTTTTCGATAGAAATATATGGATTCGACATTCTTGTTGACGAGAATCTGCGTCCATGGCTGCTAGAAGTCAACTTATCTCCTTCACTTGCTTGGTAAGGCTACAGTGAGACTACTGCCTGATCGCACTTTTCCCGATGTCTTTCCTTGCAAAATATATTTATTTCAAGTGTTTGGACGCTTAGTACGCTTTTGATGCGCATTGGAGACCTTTAGATTCAAAGACGAGGACGAGTACGAGAACCGAGATTTTCTCAATACTAAGGAGTGCGCGCGTGAAGCAGCGTTTTTTTTGGCGGGAAAGCGCGATAGCTGTGGCCATTCTACTACGGGTTTTTAAGCGAAATGTGGTAGTAGCAGAAACAAGTATTAAATGTTAGAAGTTTTATCATTTTGTGATCGGGAGAGGGCTTAACCCCTTTTAATAAAAAAAGCAGCAATAACTCTTCTGGTAAAAAAGTACAATGGAGATTTTTGTAAGAATATGCGAAAAAATCAAATCTCGTCCAAGTAGTCGGCGTCCCCGTTCTCGAATGTAAAGTCTGTAATATCCATCATCAACAACAGTCTAAAAGTCTGCCCTGTTTTCATTTTCTCCTCATATTTTCCCCTTTATCCACGACACGTATTTTAATTTGCCTATTGTGTTTAGTGACTCTCCGCTGGATCTCAAGATCAAGTCTCATCTGGTCTCCGACATGTTCAATTTAACAGGTAAGTGGCTGAGGACTGCGTAATAATATTTTGTACACCTCTGACCACTGAGCTACAGTTGAACAGAGACACAGTCACGTGCCTATGTTACAAAGGTGTCTTGTATTATTGGGGCTGGGTTTGCATGAAGTGTAGTACTCTTTATGACCAACAGAAGTGTCTTTCGGTTTCCGGTTTACTAGCCTTGCGAGCAAGCTCTCCTATTTGGGCGAGCCTCGCGAGAACGCGCGAGCGAGGGGCCGAGCTCCTTTCCTCTGCCCCTCGCGGCTTCGCCGCCCGCACGCGCGTTCTCGCGAGACTCGCTTCGCTCGCCCAAATAGGAGAGCTTGCTCGCAGGCTACGGTTTACAGAGGCTGGGATTTTATGAATTTGGTAACTTTAGGACCAAGAGATGTGTCGGTATTATAGAAAAACCCTGTTTTAGACAATTCGTAGTAATATTATTTACCTCTGCAACAATGCCAATACTTTCCTCGCAGGGTTTATGGCTCATGATCCGATGGTTCGGAAGCTTCCCACCCGGCGAGTTATCGATTATTCGACACGGAATCGATATCAGGTAACCTTTCAACAACTGCCAAGATGGCTGATAAACCGTAGCAATACAAAACAATTTTAATAACTAGATCAGTTAGTCAGTAAACTTAATCAGTCAATCAATCAACCAATCAATCAGTCAGTAAATTGATTCGAATCCAACAGACGGAATTGATTTGGAGTCTGTGTAAACCTTGAATCCTTATTAGATAGCTTATCTCCGCAGAAGTATTCACATTAAGATTTTATACACTTTTCACGTTGGAGCTTTTCGTTTAAAGTTTTGCGTTTAGGTAAAGCATGACGAAAATTATATAGCAAGACTAAAAACGCAACGCAGGCATTTTACCTGTTTGTAGTACACTAAGGATCTTGGTTAAGCAAAAGCATTCCAGGGGTAATTTCTACATCAGTTTAGAGAACTATTTCCTCAAGTAGTCGTCCGTTTTTCAGCCAACAATAAGGTGAAGAATCAAAACAAACTTTTTGCGTTTCTAGATAAAAAATATCCCTTATGTAGAAAGCTCCCTGGTTGATTTACCAATCAAAATGCTGAAAAGTGAAGCATTTGACTAATAGGAGTCCTGTGCTGTATCTTAAGCTCGCAATCTTCATTTTTTTTGTTCTCTCTCGATGCCCCCGCGGTACTTTTCACCCGACGGCTGGTTCCACGGGCTTAGCTATTGTGAAAATTGACCAATCAGATACCAGCCCGTATATTTTATGCATTTTAATTACTCGGTGAACATCATGACGTCACGGACAAGAAACTAAGCCCGTGCCCCTGCCATCGGTTGGGAAGTACCGCGGGCACATCAAGACACTCACGACCATTTGTTCAGCAAAACAAACTTAATCCACCTGCGTATCTCTCAGTTCTTTGTCTTGTTTGCCCACTTGCGTATTCATTTGTTCGATAATCAGCCTTAACGGGTCTACTTTTTTTAGCGGCAGCGGTCCGCCACAGCTAGTGGTGTTTTATCTTCAACCTCCAGACCACTATCTTCAGTGGCAAGGAAAAGAAATGGTGATAACCTGACAGCAGAAGAGGCGAGAATTTTACGTCAAACCCGGGAGGAATACTCCCGAAGGGGAGGATTTGCACGAGTATTTCCCACACCAGACTCCTGGGAGCTTTATGGGTAAGGATCCAGACTCGGAGGGCTTTTTGTAGTAGAGCTGTTGACAGTGGAGTGCCGAAAAGCAGAATCAATACCTAAGTAATTTAGCCAATCAAAATACGCAGAATTTCAAACGAACCAATCAGATATCAGTGCAAAGTCATGTAGGCTTGTTTCAAGCGCGGCAAAACGCGTATGAGCAAGTCACGCCCCCTGATTGGCTTAGTAAGTGGCGCGAGTGTTGACTAAACATAGAGCAAAGTAACACGAAACCAAGGTAATCTCGAAATTGCTTTTCAATTCAATTGAAAACTAACTAAAAAACAAGCTAAATAAAGTGTGGTTAGTTATCATTTTTTGTGATAAACTAGAACCGTTTAAGTCATTGATACAGTAATGATTTACCTGTTATTCCGTGTTCTACTTAGGTCATTCTTGGAACACCAAACGACCCACAATTACTTGCTACACTCAAAGCTATTTCCAGGAAGGTAAAATCTGCTGTTATTTTGACAAGAAAGACATTCTTTGTTGCAGTTCCAAGTGTAGGGATATGTGTTACCTTGTTCAGTTTCATCTCACATCGTGGTTACTCTTCTTTTTCTTGCCGATGTATAAAGCGCATGAACATCTTTTACGTGCGAGAATCCTTTTGTTAGTTTCCCGTTTCACAGCTCGTTAGAGAGGCCATTGTAGGCCCCAAAAGAGGTGTAGAATACTGAAGATTTCCAAGAGACCAAACGATAGTCATTGTCAACGTTTAATTCTTAGATAGATGGAAATTTTTTTCTTTTGGGATTCTTTCCACAGGAAAATATCCTTTCAGCGTCCCAGTACAGCGAGTTTTTCCTCAGCGAGTGCGCGAGCAAGGTAAATGAAAGACGCTTATTCGATTTAACATACGTGACTTTCAAGGAAGTAATTGTGGTATTCTATCGCTGATCTTTTTCTTTTGTCAGGAATATCACGACGTATGGAGCATCGCAATCAAAGGTTACTCTTTCGGTAGAACCCACGGAGGTGAAAATGTGTTTACATTCTTTCGCGCTCGTAGAGTATCCCATATGCACAAAGCGCAGAACGGCTCAGAACTGAACGTTTGACGGAATTTTATTGATTTTAAAGCTCTGTTGTATCATTTTCTTTCAATATCGTGGTTTTTGTGTAGGATTATACAATATGGCTGAAAATCGATTTCTGAGTACTGTGTAAAGGAAATATCTGCAGATTGCTCTTGTTTTGTGTAAAGCGTGCATTGCTTTGAGATTATTTCCTGTGAACTACTTTCATTTTGGAAAAGAGGAAGAAAAATTAACGATCCAATGCGTGATCACTTTTCTGTACAAACCTTTCGAATGTGACGTTGCTAATTAACAGAGGACGGTAGAGTTATGTACCAAAATCTTAAGCGTAGGTTAAGAGACGTTATTTTCGTTCATATTTTGTGTCGTTCCAGTGTCGTACCTTAAATGCGCCTTTTTTCGTTGTTTCCCAGCTTCCTGACAAAATCGGTCTCAGCATCAAAGATAGAATAGTTTGCTACGAACGGAAACTGGACAGCTGGGTGAGTAGACTTGATACAGGTAGTATTAAGTTAAATGGGGTATGCTTGCTCCATTCAATAATTTACAACCGCCTCTTGGTTGATAGCCCACTTGGAAGAGGTCTGGTCAGCAGGAATGTAGGAACGGAAGGTTGTGAGATCGATCGAACAAATAGTGGTACTTCAAAGTTAATAGATGCCTACTTCTGCTATTTTTGTGTCGAAGAAATTGTATCTGCCAATGTGCCAAGACCTTGAAGTCGCTATCTACTGACTGTGGACTGATATAATACGTGCAAACGGACGCAGTTTGAAGCAGGTGGATTGTTTGTAAGGTTGCCTAGTCCCTGTAGAGCGTCTTCCCAGGCCTTCTCGGTCAATGCGTTTCGGTGACGTATCCGAGACGAACGGACCACGTGACCCGAAACGCATAGGCCGCGCGGAATGATGAAGCCTAGGGACTAGGCGTGTGGTAAGGTAAAGAAACGCTGATAGAAGGTGATTTAGTGATCAACTGCCACGAGCTGTTGTTGGAGACAGTAGTAACACAGCGGAGTGGCTGCCCTTCAGGATTAAAGATTAGTTGTTTTAGCTTCGAATTTTCGACGCCTTTCTGGCGTCTTTGTGACGTAGTCGCACACTATTACACGTGACCTAAAGCAATGAACACGTGGCTACTGTCAAACAGTTTTTTCCACCGACTCTTTCTTACAGAGTCCGTCCCTACTTCGAACGAAGAAAGCCTTGGGAAACTCGACTTCTGGTGCAGGTAAGGATAACAGCAGACGTGAATTTTGAATAAACTGCCTGATGCAAAGCACAGCCGATAACTAACGCTCTGTTCCAATGAACTGATAATCTTATTTTTAAAAAGCTTGAACTCTAAGATTGAGATTTCGCACAGACGAAGACTACAAGATCTACTTTAATGTGCTTCTTATAAAACGCGGTTGAGCTTCTTCAGTTGCAGTTTTAGACCTTTTGGGTTTTTCTTGTGGTTACAGTGCGTGAAACCCGCTTAATATATTGATGGTCATGTTTATATTCATAATTCAAGATACACCCGGTTTAAGCGAAAAACCCTCAGAGAAGCCCTTTGACGGACCTGTAGCGTCCCGCCTGACACCAGATGGACGCTTGGAGGTGAATTACACGGAGGAAAATTCGACAGCTCATCATGGAGGTTTGTTTGAGTCAACCACAATTGTTATTGAGTGGTTGTATTTTTGGAGCCGCTGAAATAATAATCTCATTTTACCCTGTCGGACTAAAAAAAGCGCTAATTGATTACACTGTGTTTTGGTTGATAGCGGGCACTTAAAAAAAGTAAGCTAAAAAGATATACTGTGTCGTTCCCACACCGGGAATCGAACCCGGGCCACGGCGGTGAGAGCGCCGGATCCTAACCACTAGACCATGTGGGAGATGACGAGTATTTCAGCAACAATGAGAGTTAGACATGTAAAAGACGTGTGTGAATTTCCATTTTGACAAACAAAAATATGGTCCTGATTTTTCCCTGACAATTTGAAAGACAGTTTGCCCTTTGATACAATTTTGCTAATTGTCCAAGGATAAATTTGATATTTCTTTCTCAAACTAATTAACATTTACTCCTCGAGCCCGAATGGGCTCTGAGTCAATAGCCCATGAGGCTAAAGATTTTGAAGATTCTAGAGACGAATTGACGATATTTTAGCCTGTAAATCTGGCGGAATTGTTACGCCCGGGGTGCTTTCTTGGCGGCGGACAATCCTCTCGCGACCCTGCTGCCAAAAACAGCACACAGTCGCCCGCTTATCCCACCAGCCACACATGTAACTCAAAACTAAACCACTTGATTTTACTATAAAAAGCTATTTAGTTGTTGCACTTGATGTCTGGGGATGTGATAACTGGCAACAATAAATATGGAAACATTTCTAGTGCGTCAAATATTTGATAATTCAGGATTTTTTAAATCTCTGATATATAAAAATGAAATTAAAAAACTGAATGACATTCCCACACCGGGAATCGAACCCGGGCCACGGCGGTGAGAGCGCCGGATCCTAACCACTAGACCATGTGGGAAGTGACGAACTTTGGTGGAAAATCTACATTTCTTATATGATATGATCTTGGTTTTCTTGGTTTTCTTTTTGGAAGAGTTGTTGTGGATCTCTTTTTTCTAAGACTACATAATTCCTTGTAACAGTAGCTAGCATTATAGCATTTCGCGCCACAAAAAATCATCTCAAGGACGTAAATAAATGTATTGTGACATTTGACACTTTTATTAGTGGAAATTTAACCTTAAAGTTGATCATTGTTCATCCCCGCAGTATTGAAGTCCACTGTAGAACCAAAAGAGCCGACATATCGTGCGTCTTCAGCTGGTTCACATCCAAGACCCTCTTACGATGGCACGCGGGCGCAGAAACCACCTATACCAATCAGCGGCGAAACAGTGTCAAAGCGCGTGCTGTCTGCGCAGCCGCGGTATCAGCCAATCAGAATTGACGACATTATGGCAAAGGCAGGCACACTAACGTGAGTATTAAGCTTCCTTTTTTAGTAAAATTTTACAAAATTGATTACTTAATTTTGAAATCAAACCGAATTACACAATGTAACAGTAAGAATTTAAAGCACAGACGTTCATGAGATGCTTTGTGTTTCCATTTACCTCTTCATCGAGTGTTCAGTTTCCAAGAATTTGAGTTGGTACATTTTGCCTCCATCTCAGAAATCTTACAAGGGTGAGGAAATAAGAAAGTGTGTTCAACTTACGTTCCAACCAATAATCTTCGGATTTATGGTAAATGGACGACGATGAAGGATGCATTGAAAACGTCGCTGAAAAAATGAATTTACATTCTTTCAAACTTTATGGCGTCTTTTTAGACCTGCTCAATTGGTCAAATGTGGGCGATTTTTCCTGGATTTTAATTCTTAAGGACTGTGGCTAAGTTCAAAAATAAAACGAGAAATTATTCGCCGTAAAACGTTCCATAAGGAAGTTTCACGTCGTAGTCGTACAGTGGACGTCAAAAAAATGTACTAACAAGCGTGATGCACGTGCAGAGCTTTTGTCTTGCTCATAACACCAATTATTTTTGATGTTGTCTTTGTCGTCGTGGTTGTTTAAGCTCTCTGTTAAACTTTCCAATGGTCATTTGTACTTTTTCAGGAAGCTTCAAGCGAGGCAAGCGTTTGCTATGTATCTACAACGAGTTCAACAGAGACTTGTACGCGAAACAAGGTACGCTGGGGATCGTTTATGTTTTATAATCAGCCTAGCAAAATTGAGGCATTACCGAGTTGCGCTAAGCCTCTTTTTCAAAACGAGGGTCAGTACTAATCTTTCATCTGAAAAAACCTTATTTTCACGCAAAAAAAATCCTTCACATTGAAGATTTCACACTTAGCCTTGATTGAAAGCTAGCGTAAAGAAACTGAGAAAATTATGAAATCTAAAGAAGCTCCATATTTTATAAACCCTGTTTGCACCCTTGTGCTGCAAAAAATAGTAGTAAAATTAATAATAATAATAATAATGATAATAATAATAATCGTACTTATAAGTAACAAAGTAAAACTGTCGTTCCCACACCGGGAATCGAACCCGGGCCACGGCGGTGAGAGCGCCGGATCCTAACCACTAGACCATGTGGGAGATGACAAGCAGCGCGGTAACAGTGGAAGATGAGTTAAAGACGTTAAGGACGTGTGTGAATTTTATTTTCCCTTGTGGCAAACAACAATATGATCCTGGTATGGTCTTTATCTCTTCTTTTTGTTTTGTTTTCTTTCTTAGTTACGATTCTGAGAATTCTAGAGACGATTCAGACTCCAAACAAGACGATCAGATGGTTAGTTAAAGACGTTTTGCTACTACCGTGCCATGCTCAACTGATCGCATTAAACTTTGACTTTCGCACAATGTTTGGAGGACACTTAAAAATTAGTGTCCCCAATTAGTACTTTCGTGCTAAATACATTGACACTTAAAAAATACCGTAAAGATTCCGAAATTAAGCCCTTCCATGTATAAGCCGCCTAAACCTGTAACGCAAAAAACCCTTCGTTCAATCGCCCCTCCGAATATAAACCTCCCGGGGGTCTTGTACTTGGAAATTGCCCTCAAATACAAAGTAAAACAAAGAAAAACTGTAAATTTCCTTCCAAGAATGAGACTAGCCCAATCGATTTTGAAACGCAAATTTCCCTCCGTACATAAGCCCCTCCGAATATAAGCCCCTCCAAAAATAAGCCCCTCAAAAAGGGCCTTTGAAAAATGTAAGCCCCAGGGCGTATTTTCGGAATTTTACGGTGCCGTAGTAACTCGAAAACGCATACCGTATTTAATTTTTCAGGCCTCAAATGCGGCGCTTATTCGAATGCGACGCTTATTTGAGGGCAGCGTTTAATTGAAAGTTGGACGCGACAAAGAATTGCATTAGCTACAGTATTATTATTTTCCGTTCTTTTGATTTTGATGATATCAGGGCCGCGGCGCTTCTTGGCGCTTTTTTTCTCCCAAATGCGGGGCTTATTCGAGTAAATGCGGTAAGTGCCTTTTTTTCGACTTCTGAAACCAAGTTGTGCTACAGCTGACTGTAGTAGAGTGAAGCTACAGTCGAACCAGCTAAGGTTACGTCCACATGGCACTGGACGAATTTTGAATCGGTTAAAAATTCGTGCGCTTAGGTGTTCTGGTCACAATGTTGAACTCCTCTGTCGTTGGAGGAAAACTAAAATTGCACTTAAAAGTACAGTTGCTTATTCACACAGAACGTCGAGGAAGCTTAATTTTCTTCATATCTTTTCGCTGTGTTGCTAACAACTTTATTTTCTTCTCTAGAACTTGGTTATTCGGTTTTTAAAGAAAGCTGCGAGCAATTTACAACAGCCATTCAAAGTTGTTGTACCGAGTCACAAGCTGCCTCTACACGATAGGTAGGTGTAGGTATTACTTTCAAACCTTCGCCAATTATGGAGACATCTGAGGTGGAAGACACTCGTTAGAAGAAGCCGATTTATTTTCCTTTATTTATTTCTGTTTGCTCTCTCTATAGGAGACGTATTTTGGCAAAACAGCTCGGAGACTTCGTTCGAGTTTATGGAAAGGTACGTTCATTGAACTGAACCCACAACAAGAGACTTAACTGTAAAATTTAAAGATCTAGTAAACCAGCTTTTCTTTGAGGGAGGGGTGGTCGTTAGTCCTTATAGAGTCACGAATTGGCCAATGGTTCAGCGGATTCATATTATTAGGGAGTTTTCAAAAGGGAGCTTAAACAGCAACGACGGCGTCGGCTACGGAAACGTCACTTAAAAAGTGAAGTCCCGCTGCCTCAAACTTTATCGCGCTTGTTCCACGTGGTTCAATTCGTCAAATATTGGCAATATTTTCTGGAGCTGAGTTCCAGCTCCAAGAAGAATGTATCGAGGTTCAGGAAAAGAACAAGAAAGTCCTTGTCTTGAGTTCACGTCCTTCACAAAACGTGAAATTAGCCATTTTCACCTCGTAGTCGTGCAGTGACCGTAAAGAAATGTACAAAAAAGCGTGAAGCACGTAGAGGGTTGCTGTTTTGCCAATCTAACCAATTGTTTTTTACCGTTCTCCTTGACGTCGCTGTCGTCGTTGCTTAAGGTCCCTAAAGCTACCACGAAGGCGACGCTGGCGAAAACGTCGCTTTAAAAGTGAGTGCACGTTCTTTCAATCTCTATCGCGATTATTTCAACTCACTTACTTTGTCTAACGCTAGCGATCTGTTGTGGACTTCACTTTCGACGAATTATCCCAAGTTCAGAAAGGGAAACAAAATTTCGTAGTGGTGTCTTCACGTCCTCCATAAAACATGAAATTAGGAACTTTCACGTCGTATTCGTGCAGTGACGGCAAAAAAATGTACTAAAAAGAGTGATGCACGTGCAGAGTTGTTGTTTTTGCCTATTCAACCTATTTTTTTGTTTTTGTTTTTTCTGACGTTCGCGTTACCGTCGCCGTCGCCGTCGTGGCATCTTTTCACACCAATGCCGGTCAACATTTAGTATCTTCTTTCTGGTTCAGTCTTATAATTAAGGAAGCTTCTGGAGATTTAAGGTAGTAAGAAATAATCAGGTAAAAAGTCTTCTTTTTAAATTGTATTTTCCAAAGGAAACTGTGCAAATTCAAAAGCGCCATGAAATTAACCGCACCTACGGGCTTTCACGGAGCAACTCGTTCGTGAGTGAAATTCCTGATGAAGAATTCAAGGTCTTTATGGCTATTGCAAGGTACTGCATACGTGTTTTAACACATGTTTCGACACCACTCACCATAAGGAATGGCTCCACTTATATAATAGACGGCAAACTAGTCTAATTTCTAGCGTGCGAAAGAAGTTATTAAAGGAAGTTGTATACTTGACACTTCACTGTTTGACTTCTTGAAGAAGTTTTCAAATGTTTTGAGGTCTATTTTCTTCCTTATCAATGTGTGCTGTCATTGGCTTCTTCGGGATCACATGACATCTACCAATCAAACTGTTTCCCACCAAAATCCCCTGAGTGGGCAAGCAACATTGCGAAATTTGTGACGTCAGAAGATCATAACCCGCGAATGTTGACTGGCTGCAAAGGACCTTCTTCTGGTCCCTTGGGAAACCAGCGAAACTTGATTCCCCCGGATCTCAAAGCAACAGTTAAAACTGTTTCCCTCGTGAAATGTTTTTTAGTGTTGTTATCATGAGTAATTTTTTCCCTATTTGGTATCATACTTTCCCATTCGCACAGTGAATCATATGATTATTTGTTCATCCTTGCAGCGAGACAGAACTCGAAGATCTCTTAACTACCTACACCAAACTGAACAAGAACGCCAGCGTGTTTTTAGGGGGTCGGCCAGAGAGGAGCTCGGAGGAAAGCGCCGCTAAAGTGCCTGCGAATGACACAGGCTTGTTAAGGAGAAAGGAAGGGGAGCGACATGTCAGCAGAAGGTAAACAAAGGATATTCATGTTTGATTCTGTGTTTTATCTTGCTTAGTGCCATTCCTGTCTGGTAAAGATGATAGATCTTAAAGACCGAACGTTTGCCCCCTGAGTCAGGAACAAGTCGGGAAAGAACAATTTTTTTTTAAGGTCAGGGAAGAGGTAAGAAGACATTTAAGTTCATAACAAAGCCAGCAAAAAGCATTTCATTTTTCACAGTGTTTCGTCAAGTTAAAAAAAGGATTTTCATCCGGAAATGAGTAATCTGTAGCTGAAGATACTCGGATTACGTCCACTTATAGTTTACCAACTCCCACATGGTCTAGTGGTTAGGATCCGGCGCTCTCACCGCCGTGGCCCGGGTTCGATTCCCGGTGTGGGAATATTTATTGTATATATATTTTTTCTTTTTCTCTGTTTCAAAAAAAATCACGAATTGTCAAATATATTTATCCAAGAGAAGTTTTGTCCATACTTATTGATGCCATTGTCTAATTACGTTCCCAGTCATCTTATGCAACAGCCCAAAAGTTACATGAATGGTCAAAGTGTTGGATTTTCATTTGTCCAGCAACATAAGAAATCAAATAGAGGATTCAAACCTCAACCATTACACTGGAAATGTTCGAACATGATCTTCAAATGATCTGCAAATTGTTGGGCAGCAAAGTGGTTTTCGTTTTCAGTTATTTCGTAGACTTCAAAAAGGAGAAGTTTTTGACTCCTCAAATAAAATTTCGTAGATTAACTGCCATCCATCTCCCACATGGTCTAGTGGTTTGGATCCGGCGCTCTCACCGCCGTGGCCCGGGTTCGATTCCCGGTGTGGGAATGTCATTTTTTTTCTTTCACTGTTTTTTTAAAAAAATCAAATTGTCAAATATATTTACCCAAGAGAGGTATTTCTATACTTATTGCTGTAGTTGTCTAATTACGTTCCCAGTCATCTTACGCAACTGCCCAAAAGTTGTTTTATACGAATGGTCAAAGTGTAGGATTTTCACTTGCCCAGGCGTAGTTAATCGATAAACCGATAATCGATAATAATCAATATTAATCGATATCAATCATCGATGAGCCTCGATTTCCGATATCAAACGATAGAAATCGATGAAGAAATAGCGTTGTGACATCGATTGTTATCATTTTTGTTAATCGATAATAATCGATAAATTATTTTTCTGTGATTTCAATTTCTATCGATTTCCGATATCAATCGATATTAATCGGTGGATTAAATCAAATAATATCGATGATATTGATTGATTTCCGATATCGATTTTTATCGATTAAATACGTCTGGATTTGTCCAGCAAAATAATAAATTAAATAGAGGTTTCAAACCCCCTCCATTTTACTGGAACTATTCGAAAATGATCTACAAACGATCCGTAAATTGTTGGACACCAGAGGTGGTTTTCGGTTTCGGTTAATTTCCAGTCTGGTTAATTTCGTAGACTTCGTATCCAACCAGAAAAGGAGACGTTTTTTACTCCACAAATAAAATTTCGTAGAGTAATCGCTATCCATCTCCCACATGGTCTAGTGGTTAGGATCCGGCGCTCTCACCGCCGTGGCCCGGGTTCGATTCCCGGTGTGGGAATGTTATTTTTTTTTCTTTCACTGTTTTAGCAAGAGAGGTATTTCTATACTTACAGAGCCTATCTAGCCTGCCAGTTCTAAACCCATAAATAAAATTTCTAATTATTGGTCAGCCACTTCCCGCATGATCTAGTGGTTAAGGTCCTGCGCTTTCACCGCGGTGACCCAGGTTCGATTCTCGGTGTGGTGCAAAGGCTTTTCCTCTTCGCTATGACCATTTTTCTAATTTTATTTCCAACCGCAATTTAAACCTTGCAGTGATATATGCCCGCATGATGAAAATGTGTAATAAACGTTTCTCTCTTCTGGTAATAGAGGCAACGAGTATTATAAGCCGAGACCATTTTAAGTTTTTAATATGTAATTTATTATGAAATTTCTTAGCCTAGTCTGCGTTAAATGTAGAACTTAAGCTATCTCTTGGACACCTGTTTGAAATCTCTTACTCGGGAAAGACCCGCGTTTTCTTTAAGAGGGAAGGATGTAAAGAAGATGGTCTTGAAAGAGAGAGGGTACGAAGGCCGGGAGATTTATAGTTCTTCAACTCGCCTTGACAAAACAGCTTTCTTATGCTTCTTTTGATAGGTCAAATCCTACAGCAGACGAACAGTTACAGAGACCCCCAGAGGACCTTAGTAACACGGACTCTAGCATGGCTGATCGGCACGCACGAGCGTTTACAGCGGTCTCTGCTTATGGGACCTCGGTGGCCCTGAACAAAACCCGTCAACGGCCAGTGTCCGCCAAGGTCATAGGGTCACAAGGTCAGGTGATCATTTAGGCTAGGTTTACACTTATATTCAGGCGGGCTAATAACCCAGACTAAAAAAACCCTTCAAAAATAGCTACAAACAATTTCAATACAAGCTAGAGAAGAGGGGGGATTATATCAGGGGGATTATATCAGGGGATTATATCAAATGTCCCATTTACTTATAACTCGGGGTGGGGGAGGGGAACTTATAAGCGAACGTTTACGGTATTCGCTACAGATTCCGGACACGCGAAAAATCCGAGAAGAGATTCATTTCACATTCTTGCATCTGCGTATTAACGGTTTGGATTCGTCACGCCTTCTAGCTAGTTTAGTTTACCATGCAGAGCTTGCTAGGAATACATGAGTCTTTAACCGTACCTTTAGAGGTCAGTGTTATGTCATTTTGTACTTTGTCATAGAAAGAAGACTTCGTTACTGCATTAAAACTTGCCTAAACTTCAATGTCTAATTTCTGTTTTGCAACATAAACGAACTTTTTGTTGTGTTTTTCTTAAAGCGAACCATTTATCGTTCCAGGAGCTGATAGCCGGATGCACAGGGCTGGTCGTCCTGTTTCGGCAAAACCGCATTCACATGATGCAAGGACCACCGGAGACATCAGTGATACGAGGAGTATGGACGGAGGTAAGTAACCACGTGACATGCTCATAAAGCCCAGTCCAGACCAGTCAAACAAGCATTCTGAGAACAGCCGCGGTATAAGGTTAGACACAAACAGATACGTAGACCGATTTTCGTATTACCTTGAAAAATGGTTTTGGTAAGTGTTCGTTATTTGTTTTATCAGCCAATGGATGAAAAGATCAAAACATGGCCTCTTCGTTTTCCCGCCAAAGAGAACCTTAATACAGAGAAGGCATTGTTCGATTGGCCAATCGTGTTGCAGTATGATGTCAAAGCGAAGTATGGTGTCCATCCAGACCCTTAGATAAGGGGGAAGGGGCGCGGTCTCCAAAAAATCTTTTTTCGGCCCTTCGGGCCTTAGTTTGGTCTAAACGTAAGGAGGGGGCGAGCCTCCCGGGCCCCTCCCTGAATCTGCCACTGGATATAATACGCTGTAGTAAGACCCGCCCATATTGGTGACGCCGGTACCTGCGTTATATATCGTTTAGGGAAGTTCGTGACGTAGTAATCGAGCTTTATGGCAGTATGATAAATTCGTCCTCACGGGCGTGGCTATGTGGCTCTGATCAATGATAGCGCACGCATTGATACGAACATTTTATAACCGGAGCTTATTTGATTTCCAACGTAACCTGGCAAGTTGAGTGGCGTTAAGTTTTTTTTTTATTCTGACAGGTCACACGTTAGCTGATGAACATGCAGTCGCCGCTGCTCTTCAGCGGTTAGCGAAGCGACAAGCTGCGCGGCAGTACTCTGCGCAAAACACCGGCGGTTATCAAGGCCACAACTGGGATGACCTGTTTAAAAAGATGGATTTCAACCAGGAAAACGATTCCGCGCCTTACAATCACGACGAATTTATTAGCGTCGGAGATGAATTTTCTGATCCTTGGGCACGCGATGTAGGTAAAGTACCGAGATCTGCACAGAAACCACATGACCGTCACGCAAGCGCAAACGCTACGTTTGAAACTTTCATTAATCATGATCAGCGACCTGCAAGTAAAGGACATGGTCACATGGGATGGTTCGATAAGACCGCTGACCAAGTTGCTTTGAGCACTGTTGATGCGCAACATACCGAAGGAAAATCGATTCACATAGATTTGAGAAGACAGTACAGTGTATCACAGGAAATTAAAAGCGAGGAAAAAACATCAGGAGTCGAAGTTAAAACTCCGTCCGTGTCGAGAGAGGAGTATAATAGACACATGAAACTTATAAGCGAGAAACTATCCGAAGAGAAACTTCGTTTGCAGAAACAGTTACAGCAATATCCGCGGTTACCTCGACCACCACCCTCTCGGCCGAGCCCTGGAACCAAGAAAGTCGTTAGTCACAAAAGAATGATGAGGTAACATGGAATATCCCTGGGGAATTTTAGTGGGATGTGCCGCTTTAGCCTACCCTGGATACCAAGGAGTTTTCATGCGCGGTTTCCGGTCTCGGTCAAGTCTTAATATTGTCCCGCTCCTTCGCCGCTCGTGGCTTCGGCGGAAATTGTGCCGACTTGTAAAA
The DNA here is from genome assembly GCF_958299795.1 of Porites lutea. Classification (NCBI taxonomy): domain Eukaryota; kingdom Metazoa; phylum Cnidaria; class Anthozoa; order Scleractinia; family Poritidae; genus Porites; species Porites lutea. Next base: position 25,356,346 of record NC_133207.1, read on the forward strand.
ATTCCACCCTGCGCGACTAAAATCCTCTGATACCCAGGATAGTTTTATCCATGAAACCCTGTCTCCCCTCCTTAAATCAACACAATCTTTTTTTTCATTATTATTTCAGTCCTCGGGGCGGGAATACTTTCTTTTTCCTTACCGCCATCTGGTGCAACTCCTGTTCTTTTTACTTTGCATGCTTCTGACAAAGTAACTAAAAACTGCCAAAACGTCTGAGAAATTGATTTACTTCAGCTCTGTCTGTCCCATTCAATACTGAGTTTTGTTTTTGTTCCGTTTATTACAACAGGTTAGCAGCGTCCAATCCCCCGCCAGTGTTTGACGTCATCACAGGAATGACTGGTCTGCCATACGACGATTCTCTGTGACAAGTCAGCCTTGTGGAACTTTCTTGTGAGGATCCTAAAATTTGTCTCCTTTTTTGAAAGCGTCATTCAGATTCTGGTGATATTATTTGTAATAACGTCCAGTTTTCTCCTTTTCTTTTAACCCGAGTAAAGCAATTCCTACCAGCTGAAATTTACTTCAGTGCTTTTTGTTAAAGATCACGAGGCTTGACGTACACTCAGTTGTAGAAGCCGTTTTCAAAACTGTCAAGTTTGTACAACTTGCAATTTAATTCTCTACTTAACAAATTTTACGGCCAATGGGCTTTTGAAACAAGAAATCTCTTGCTTTCTTTCAAAAGTTCGGTCTTAGCACAGTATTACATTCGACTCTCCCTTTAAGACGGACGAAGAACGCTGAAAACGAAAGTTTGGTTTCCGTTTTGGGGATGTGTTCATCTTGTAGAGTTGGTTAAGTTTGAGTTGACTACAGTGACTACAGTTCTCAGTGTAGGAATCTTTCTCTAGAGACCTTTGGGGGGGCTTTAGTTTCTATAAAGGGGGAGAGTCTACGCGCGTGAACCAGCGTCATTTTAGCGGGAAAAACGCGATAGCCATCGTCATTCTTCTACGGGTTTGGCGGAAATGTAGTGGCGGAAACAATTTATCAAATGTTAAAAGTTTTATCGTTTTGCGATCGGGAGAGGACGGAGAGAGCTTATCCTCTTTCAATAAAAATAATCGTGTTAACTTTTCTGGTGAAAAATGAAAAACGAAGATTTTCATGGTGTCTAGTTCTTGAGAATACCAGAACTGAAAAAAAAAACTCAAGTCAAATCTCGTCCTCGAATCTAAAGGTCTCCACTGTCAGTAGCAGATCCAGGGGAAGGACCCGGGGGCCCTTATTTTTAGAGCAAACTGAGGCCCGGAGGATCGAAAAAATTTCGTTTGGAGACCGGGCCCCCCGCCTTATCTCAAGGCCTGGATCCGGCATTGACTGTTATGATGTGCCAAGGCAACAAAAAGCTTTTAAGGAGATAACTAGCAATTTTGTTCTTTCTCCATTGTATTTATTTGATCCTTCAAGATCACCATTGCACACTTATTTTTGTAACATATTGTAGATTGTAAATTAGTTTTATACGTCGAAGGAAAAATAATTTATCAATTAAAGTTGTTTCTTTTGTCAATTTTAATTACACTGCTGTTTATTTACCTTCCAAAAATCAGTGACTTACCGCCTCGATTAAAGGAAGAGAGATCTTTGTATGCCAGTGTTACTTGTGAGACTGGGTCTGTGTTGAACCAGCCGAATTGAACTATGGAACTGCTTTGGGGCCTTATTAACCAATAAAAGAAGTGATAGCGTCCCCCAAATAGTCCGTGTAGTACAATCCGACGCAAATTCCACCCAGTCTCTCGCGAACAGGTCGTGAACCTCAAAGTGTCCAATCCTCTATTATGCTAATAACTACTAATGTAAAATAGCCAGTTACGAGATATCGAAAGAGCCCCAAAGGGAGGAGGGGGAAGTTTGAAGCTTTTTTATGCCTTGTTTAGGAGAGGCTGTTTACAAGTCAATTCAGATAAAAAGCATACTTCACAGCCTTAGTTTGTCTTGAAGAACGTTGCGGTTATACATTGTGGTAGGTGCAATAACTGTAGACACATCGCACCCTCATTCCCAGTTTTTCTTAGCGAGTTCGGATATGACGTCACTCGTCAAGAAGGCATTAACTAGATAACCACGATTTTTACTTCCACAACTACCAGTCTGCACTTTGTTTTTCTTCATATTTAAACTTGGTAATCCAGTGAGGTTTATATAACGAGAGCCTTAATTTTTACAAGAAATACCACACCATCGTGCAAATGGCCTATTCGGCTCATGCGGCTCGCGCACCTCCTCCGCTAACTCGCGTAGCGCGAATGACGCTGGGGACGAACTTCTCAACTTCGTTACCAAGTTTTCTCTCCCACTCTCTCGCTCCGTAGGGACAGGTAAGAGAGAACCCTGGGAACGAGGTTGCCTTTTGTCTGAGGATGTAGTCAGTTGAGACGTGGATCACGACGTTTAGACTGCTTACTGCACTGCTAGTCTTCTTCACGCGATAAGGTCGAGTGAGTACGAAGCGTCTTTCGTGATGAAATGGTCGCCGGGCTGTGATTGGTACAGTTGTCATTGTTCTTCTGAGTGAAAAGGCAGCCTCATAATTAACAATTTACCGAAAAAGAACGCTTTATTTTCCTTACTTTTAATAAATTAATACATTCTTTAAAATGAATATAAACAATTTACTATGATCTGTAAATTAACAACCACCATTATGGAAAGAAATTGAGCGTGAAAAGACATTCAAAGTGCTGCATCACATGCATATCAAGAAATCCGAGATTCAGATGTTCACGTTGCCAAAGCAACAGGCCTGACCTCTTTCCTTATGTATTTAGTGGAGCCAAACAGAAAGGGCGATGATCGGGGATCATTTGATTTATCTAGAATCAACACACTGTTAATGGACACCCTACTATATCTGCGTCAAAGTGAAGGAGGAAAACAGTAATTTCTTAAAGCCCCGGTTTCTCTTCTCTTTCATACGGTCTCTTTCCCTTCCCCGGCCACCTGTTATCAACGTGTCAGCAAATATTCCCATACAAGTGACTTCACCTGAAAGTTTAGGCGAGAGCAAACAAAAGCAAATAAAGTAGGGGTAAAGAGAAAAAGAACTTTTTTCTCCCATCATCTCTAATGTGTTTCACCTCGTTTCAAGTTTCACGCTGCCAAATACTATAAAAAGCATAGGAAAGCTTGCTACACAGGATACCCACTTCTTGGGGCACCTAGATCATGACGAACTTCCTTCTTTGAAACACCACTCGAAAGACTTAACAACCGTTCTAACGAGTCTTAACATTGCGAAATATAAACATATCTAGATTTTCCATTACTGGGGCCTGCTTCATCTCGATCGTCTTCATTCAAGCTAGGACATGAGTATGAAGGCTTTAGTCGTGAGGCCGTGAAATTTGTTTGTAGCAGCGAAGTGGCCGGTGATATGGAAGGAGTTGTGCAGCGTGACGCGCTAAGGTCACATTGCTCTAATGTTCGTAACAGCTCCCCTTGCGTTACATTACCAATGTCGTCACGTTCTGCAATAGAGATGACAACAGGGGTATCAAAGGCGAATAAAGAATAAATACCTCTTTTTAGTGTATTTTTAGCTCCGTACGGTAAATTACACGGCGGAAGGGGAAGATCCATAATTTAAAGTACGGACAGAGAAAACGAGACTAATAAGATGTTAGTTATATGTCTTTCTTTTCGAAGAACAACAACGAGGCGACTATTAAAGGATTGAGCTGCTTAAATTTAGAACTTGCATTACAAGGTTATATAAGGAGAAAACCTATAACTAAAGAACAAAAAATGGGAAAAAAAGGGAATAATCTTGAGTGAAAATAAGTTTTTGCAATAAGTTACGGAACGATAATTGACCAATCACAGATCAAGAAATGACAAAGACAAGTAATATACAGTTTTATCCAACACTCACCTGTAGTTTCACCAGACTGTTTGGAGACAATTTCCAGAGCCGTTGTTAAATCCCACATCTGAAAATGCAAAAACAAAACACTGTCAAGCACAACAACTCCTTGGCGTACACAAGACCAGCCAGCCAAGGGTCACGCGCGAGTCGTGAGTGGAAAGAGGGCAGATCTCTCGCGTGCGCGCTGTTTATATCGGTTACGGGTTGACACTTGCTAAGACTGCTTCCTTAGCTCCTCTTTTATCAATAGAAAAAATCAAAGTAACAGATAAGCGAAAGCAACAGTGGAGGCAAAAAAATCCTTGGGACCAGTTATTGAAAACCTTCCATCAAAACTAACGAAGATGGACACGCTCGGACTAGCACCGAGTGTTCCAGAGTCCCGGGAGTGGTATACCCTCACTCGAAATGTACCACTTAATTATGCGACACGTACCTGTACACTTCCGTTTGTATGTCCTGTGATAAGAAATCGTCGGGGTCTGGAACCCATTCTGCTGGAGGCGTCACATTCGTGCACGCAATATGAAGTGATGCTGCTCCCGTCTACTGAGCGAATTGTGCAGATTCTAAAAAAACGTAACAAATTACCTGCTCAGTATAAGTACAAGAAAGAAATTAGCAAGATAACAGCAGGTACTTAAACGTTCAAATTCCAGATTGCAATTGGGATTGTGCTCAGCCTGTGAGCAAGCGAGACGCGAGATGTCAGAAGTGAGCGGCACACGAAAGGAGGAGCGAGTGTGAAGGGCGGGCGTTCTCTCGGGCGCGCGTTCTATCGCGGCTCGCTTCGCTCGCCGTAGAACGGAGTGCTTGATCCCAGGCTTGGTCGTGCTTACCTTTTTCCAGTGGACGAGAACCGTACGATCACGTGATCAGTGTCTGGAACAAGCTTCTGAATAAACACCTGCTGATCGTCACGCTCACCAAAGGGGCCTGGTGACGAGAGATAAAAATGGTACATTAAGGATTCATACACGACAATATACAGAGTGCTACTCACGGTTCGAACTGTCATTAAACATCCGAGTATGATCTATTAGGGTGAAGGCGCACAGTTGACGTTTATGAAAGAACGGACTTTTCAAAAAACAAACTTTCCTCTGGTTCTTACAACAAGGCAGACAGTGTTGAACATGTCGATAATATGTTTCCAGTGAGGGTAAGAGACACTTTGCTGGGAGGATTATACTTGCAGGGGAAATTTTTTGGCTGCAAAGGCCTGATTAAAGTACAGTGGTATCTCCAACGCCCTTCACGAGCACTGGGTCACGTGAGTGACCCGGTGCTTTGGGTACACGACATAGGAGGTTATGAGAAAAGAGGGAGAAAGCACTACGACGAGGATCAACCGCCAAAAATTTCGTCTCGCCTTCGATAACGCCAGCTACGAAGGCAAAGATATTGGAGTAAGTAAAATGAGATGCAAAAAAAAAAAAAGAGAGAGAAGACAAACAAAAAAAAGACAAGAAAAGCAGAATAGAACACAAGCAACTACTGTTGAAACACAACCTTGTAGTTTCTGATTAGGTTGCTGCGGTTAAAAAATTTGTCAATTTATTAATTAAGAAGCAATTACTGTGTCAACGCACTCACCAATAACGTTACCAGCCAACGAGCTAGGGTGGGTATCCTGTGACTCAAGAGAAACTACATTAAAGGATGCCAGAGGTGTGGAACCAGGCTGCGTAGAGATCATGCCACGGAAGCGTGTTACGTTCCACGTGCGCACGTGATTATACTCTGAACATATAGACACGAGGTTTTTCTCGCTCAGCATCACTTTCACAACTGGATTCCGGTGAACCATGAATGTTTGGAAGAGCTGCGGTCCGTGGCCAACTGTCTCGGGGTGTTGAACGATCACCCGCACAGTCCCTGAACTGGTACCGTACGCGATCTCGATCCAGTTCCCACTTAGACCTTCAAAGAAAACGTCTATGTAAATATAGCTCAACCTCTTCACAACGGTCGCCGCCGAGACAGCACTTGGTGTGCTTTGTATAGGGGTGGGCAAACTTCGCTTCGTGCGACATGGCAGGCAGCAGATACTGAAGTTTCTATGAGCTGAACGGACTACAGAGACAAAAATTTTTCGCCTTTTTTTCTGTCGATTCCCACATGGTCTAGTGGTTAGGATCCGGCGCTCTCACCGCCGTGGCCCGGGTTCGATTCCCGGTGTGGGAAAAAAGAACATTTTTTTAAATATACCACAGTTTAAGTAGCCGAGCTCAAATAGTCACTTTTTTGCGCTATTCTTACATCGAGTATTAAATTTGGTTGAAAGAATCAGTTTTATGCGTTTCGCTCAATTCTGCTGGCGCTCACATGACGTTTTGTCTTTGGTTTATCTTTCAGTTGACACACAATTGGCCAGTTAAACTAACAGACTAAACGAACAACAGATTTTCCTCGTATTTCCCACATGGGCCAGTGCTTGGGACCCGGCGTGCTCACCACCGTGGCCTGGGTTCAGTTGCCGGTGTGGGAAAGCAGAACTTTCCTTTCATACCACGGTTTATGTTAATGTAGCCGAACGGTCGTCACGTTGGTTACTAAAATGTAAACAACCCTCATTAGACTTCGTTGCGTTTGAATTGTCTGAACAACACAAAAATGGCTCGAAATTATGATTATGGGGTACTTAACCAATTTGTCCGTGTTAGCACACATGAAGTGTCGATACCTGATTGGTTGCTGCTTGCAACAAGGACAAAACATGCAATTTGCTTCTTTACTTACAAGTCTTTGGCGTTAGATAGACGCTGAGTGCTGTCACCATGTCTTCGTTTGGATCTTTATACAGTTCGGTTACAAGAAGATCGTTGTCTTTCATTCTCAGGGGAAATTTCTGCATATCTATAAAACAAACACATGGAGCTGTATAAAGTGGTCCGTGCTTCACATCTCTTCAAAATGCAGTTAAGGCCAAACGTCAACGGTTTTACAGAGTACACATAGAGGTGTTACAAAGTTTCGGGAAAAACAGTCTCCTAAATCTTTCCTACATAGTATAATGGCATGTAGGAAAGATGAAGGAGACTATTTTTCCCGAAACTTCGTGTGCATACATGTATTAAGGACAACAACAACTCGCCACATGGTAAATTTCATCGATGTTTATTTCCATTTTCTAGCAAATTTCCAGACCTAAACTTGGCCACATATGTTTTCTATATTTACTCATGTTATATGAAACCCGTACATGACACAAATCGTGAGCCTGGGTTACCTGTGCACTTAATAGAATACCACACTTCTACATATGAATGAAATTATAATAACAAACTTACCGATGTAATAAATCGAGCCATTCGTACATCCAAGAAGGAGAAAAGAACCCGCTGTGTCATAGCTGGAAATCGGCATTACATCCTGGATCTAAAACAGCGAAAAAGTGCTTTTTTTCTCTCATTTATCCCAAACTTTAAAATTACGCAGAAACAACAAACTGGGTCCTTATCTACCACCCAAGATGCTCACTTTACAAATTTTGTTTGGACGAGCTGAACCCTTAGGTTTCTGGGAAACTGCCCACCTACCCCTCCCCTAAGCCAACATTTTGCCCAAAAAGAGAAGTGTTGATGTTGGCTTAGGGGAGGGGTAAGTGGGCAGTCTCCCAGAAACAAAAATTTATCTGCTCACTGGATCAAAAGCTGAGAGTCATTACGTTCACTTCTCCGTCTTTAGTGATTCGGCCCTAGTCTTGAGTCGTTCCTTACCTCGTGTCGCCTTTTCTCGCGTTGGGTGATTTTCACGCGCGCTCGCGTTTCGCTCGCTCTACTATCCCTGAGGAAAAATGGGGGACTACTCGTAGTCTAGTCGATCCTAGGCATGGAGCCATTTTTCTAGTCGTGACGTCAGCCGTGGCTATTAAGTAGGGGGTGAACCCGACAACTGCTCTGTTAACAGGAAAAACGCGCAAGAGATATGTGCGTGGTAGAGGGAAGAAAGAGCCTGCCTGGCGTCCCCTTCCTGACTATTGTGTATAAATCATACAGGTCGACGTGGGACGAATTAGCTGAGCTGGAAGTTGAACTCACACTTTGTATACATACCTGCCAATGCTGTGTCATAGAATTCCATACTCCAATCTTGCCTGTGTGACTGGTAGCAACAAGCTGGCTTCCGATAAAAAACAAAGCATCTACAGGTACGCTGAGGTTGAATGTTCCTGTCAATAAACAGTTTCAGTCTTCTATAAAACGTGAAGCCAGAAGGGCGTGGAGGGTCGTGCAACGTGTTACTGAGTATTTATTATTTCAAGTTTTCTAAGCTGGCTTTGAATTCCAATCACTTTCACACATCTTGCAAGTTTTGTCAGTCGATGGATGAAGTTCTACTACGGTGTGATGATAAAGATAAAAGCTCTTAAGCAGTACTTTCACAGGGTACCGTAAAATTCCGAAAATAAGCCCCTCTAAATATAAGCCCCCCAAACCGGTAACGTAAAAAACCCTCCGTTAAATCGCCCCTCCAAATATAAGCCCCCTGGGGGGTTGAAATTGGAAAATTGCCATCAAATACAAAGTAAAACAAAGCAAAAACGGTAAATTTACGTCCAACTATAAGGCTAGCCCAATCGATTTTGAGACGCAAATTTCCCTCCGTAGATAAGCGCCTCCAAAAATAAGCCCCTCAAAAAGGGCCTTTGAAACATATAAGCCCCGGGGCTTATTTTTGGAATTTTACGGTATTGTTAATTAAGCTGTATAAACAGGTTCTAACTTGTGAATTTTTGGATAAATATGTACTGTATATGAGATCCTGTGGTGTAACCCATTCAAATGAAACCTTTCCAGCAGTGCTTTCGTTTTGGTTTAAAGTACTCTATAATTAGAAAGATCACGGCAATGCTTCTTTAATTTAGATTCTCTTCAACTTTATCTGTGAAAAATAGTTTATTATGCAATGAGAATAATGCAATGCAATTCATGAATAAGATCTCATTGAGAGAGATGTTTTTTCAGTCAGTGACATAGGTGGCTTGGAATTAAAATCCGAGTACTTCCAACAGAAGTCGAAATTTTGACCTTAGTTCTGCTTAATACCAGTCCAGATGCTCTACCACAAAGCTACAAGAGACTCGAGGGAGCTAAGGCCACTAAACTAGGTTCATGTGACAAGCAATCACTTCAAATCAGTGATCAGCCCCAAACCCATCAACTTACCAATTTCAAATTTCACGGCACCTTGGATATGGTCTGTTGTCGTAAAACTCCATAAACGAATTTTACCCTCTGAAAGAGACAAGATCATGTCAGTTTTACACTTTCTTGGTCATTTGCCTGAAGGAGAGCAAGTTTGAGTCAGGGAGAAGTGGAGATGAGATGATAAAGCTGCTAGGAGTGTTGCTGCTAATCGCTGCTTAATAATGACACTATGTTTAGCTGGTTATAGCCTGAGTATCAGGCGTTTCTGGAGGAAAAGGGGAGGAGGAAAGCGAAAAAGGGAGAGAGTGAAAGGAGAGAAACTTCCTTCCTTTTCCTCCCCCCTCCCCCATCTAAAATCTCCTCTCCCCTAGCCCCTTAGGAAGGCCTGATACTCAGGCTAAGCCCGCTACAAGATGTCGATATCGCAATGTTGATATCGTGTTAACCAGTTCCAGGCTCCAAGATAGTGGGAAAAGAGGATAGAGAAAAATTGCGTGGAAACCGCGTGGGGATTGGGAAGAGACAGAGGGTGCCTGTAACCATTGTTTTCAATATCTCAATCCCATATACCAGCTCCTGGTATACATGATTGGTCAAGTGTAACATTTTACTTCATGGCTAACATCAATCATTTGGCTTCAGGCGCACAGAGTCTAACAAACATGTTGAGCATGGGAAGCCCTCCTACACAGCAACTTTTGATGTTTTGACATATTTTTAACAGGAGAAATGGTTTTTGAGGAAGTGGACGGGATTGTGGGCAAGGTGAGGTACTGCAAAAGAAGCTTTCAGACTCTCCCCTTCTCTCTTCCCGCCCTTTTTCACTCATTCACTATTTCACTGCTCGCTCGCTTTTTTCGCTTGTCTACACTGACTGAGAGCCTGGCACAGGCTAATATGGAGTGAAAGTGTTAATAAAACATACCTGCTGATACTGCCAGCATTTTATCACCAAGTGAACTGGATGTTACTTTAGCATTCAGTGCCATTTTTTCCACACAGTTTTTTAGGTAAGGAGTGGAAAAAATAAGCTCCCAGCCCACAGAGTCTTTGGATCTACAATAGGTAAAGGAGAAGTAACATGATGCACTAAGAACACATTGATCTTAAAGCAGCACATTCAAAATAGGAACCTCATGATCCAAGACTGGCTATGGCGGCTAATTCATAAGAACCATATCCAAGTTCAGAAAGAGGAAAGAAAATTTTGCCCTGGGTTGTTTATTTTAAGAATTCAATTTATTTTTCATCTGTGTGCAAGTCCAAGTAATATAAACTCTTGAGTTTTTTTGACTCAGACTGTGGACCACTTTTAGGTTAAGCATGGCTGATGTGGCATGCTTTAGAACATGACAAAAACATAAAATGTACTTAATGTGTGAGAAAAAAGGTCATGGTTGGCTTATAGCTGCAATACGAGTCCACTAAAACTACACAAACTTTTATTTGTTCTTTTCAGTTCTGAATATATTTTTTACTTTTCCATGTTAATCGACTGACCATTTCTCCATAATAAATTATCACATAATTTAAGGAAATAACTTCCCAAGATTTTGATTGATGATGGATGATAATGAATGATCAACAAAACAGTGCCAACAGTTGAACTTTCCTGAGCAACCACCTCATATAAGTTACCACTTATCACAAAATATCAAAATAAGTTTTCCCAGATGGAACCTCCAGTTGATTGCCAATGGAAGGTTTAAATGCAAGAGTGAAAGCCGAGTTTTTAAAAAAGAGGCTACATTTATTTATTAGACTTCAGTTCAGTTCTTCAGTAAACCAACCTGTAGCAGAATACAGCATGAGCAAAGGCAACTGCTACAAAACTATGATGCCCAACAATCATAAGAACTCTTCTTGGATCCACATCTAGAGAGAATAACAAAGACATGTTTGAGCATCAGGAGAAACTATGCAGTGTTGGCACTATGTTGGTACCACATTAGCGCGACCCTGGCACAGTGTGGGCACTATGTAATTTTCACACCAGTATAAAGCACTTCACATGAATGATTGCTAGCAGGGTGATCTATTTGAGATCTACAATGTATTTTAGATCGGCTTCAAAATATTCCTATTCAAATTTCCTACCTTTACCTTCTAATTTCATGTAACTGGTACTGTTTAGTTTAGATCCTGAGTATTAGTCTGGTCTAAGGGATCAAACTTGCGATCTCTGCAACCCCCCCGCTCTGATCCTGCCGTCATTTACCACATAAACTGACATTTCAAAAATATTGAGCTTACAATGCAGCCCACTTACCTAGAGGATCAGAGGAGTCATCAGGAACTTCCCTGATGATGGCTTCAATGTAAGAAGAGGTGTCTCTTTCATGCCGTGGTGTCCTACTTACTGTGGATGCTGTGCTTCTTCTTCTTGTGGGAGTGTTTGATGATGACTGTTTTGATGTAGATGGAACTGGAAATTCTGATGAAGATTGGATAAAAAATTGTTTATATGAGATTGTTTAGTGTCCCTCAGTGAAATATATATTTTTTATTTTTGGAAGAAAAGTAAAACCATCTTAAATTAGACAAAACAAGTGACCATTCAAGGGTTGAATGCTTTGGATGAATTTTGACAGTTACACATATTTCAGAGAAACATTAAAAAAAATATTGTCTTCAAAGTAGTTAATTATTATACAATAGTATTACTTAGTAGTTAATTGTTATACAATAGTATTACTAGACAGACAAGCAAAAGTTAATTTGAAAATTATTGATATACCATAAATAATGTTACTCAGACAAAGGGTTAGCAAGGTGTCATTTGGATAAGGTGATGTTATTGTACCATGTACCCTGTACATTGTAAGTAAAAGCACTTTGAACACAGAGTCAAATCAACATTTTTGCTGTGTGCAGTGTATCCAAAATTATTTTCTCACACACAACTGGGAGCCATGCCAAGCCAACCAAGCAGCCCAACCTTTAATAGCAACACCACAAATCACTAGTATTACAGCACAAAAAGTGCTAATAAACAGCTAACAAGAAACTGAGACTCAATACTCAACCAGAACTACAGCAATATTTTAAATCCTAAAACGAAACAAAAATCACATGAAGGTCGGGTGAGTGGGGCAGGCCAGCCAATGGCGGATGACAACAAAAACAACTGAACTCTAAACGCCACGTCACCGGAAGACCCCCACACACTCAAACCCATACTCCCAGCCATGTGTGAAAAAAACTTTTTCCGCTTCTTTCCTTCCTCAGCCAGCAAAAAACCACACATTCTGCCTACCCTCTTCCAACCGTAAATTCCTCAAGTTAGTTCAATTAAGAGAATTAAATTTAAGTGTAAAAGTATTCCAGTAAAAATGTTACCTGGAGAGTTAAGATACCCATGAAAAAGTACATCACCACATTTTGAATGGGACACTTCCTCACACAGAGCCAGTCTCTTTGCTGTTTAAATGATAAAGCAAATCACAGATCTGTATTTAAAAGTGAGAGCTGCCAAATGGAAGAGGGCAGGGTTGCAATACATGATTTTGGATGATAATGTATAGTTTAAAAAATTCTATTTTTTTGCAGGTGTGTTCAATCAGGTTCAAAAGATTGGGCACCAAGTGTCTTAGACTTGATGAAACATGGCTTAAAATATTAAATTATACTTAAAGGTCTGATGTTTTTTAAAAAAAAACATTAGGTTTTTTATTACCTTTTGTGAGAAAATTGGAGTGAGTCATGTTCAGATTAAATAAGACTCTTTAACATTACTTTCCTTTGTACACTATTATCTCTAAAAATTATTGATGACCATTAGAAAACATTTACTCCAAAATTTCACTTGCCAAAGTAACAATACTATAATATAAAACTTTCCTTGAATTCTGTGGTCTATTAAGCAGTTATGGTAACCTTTCCAAAAAGTCTCATACATAAAGTCAAAGTGTATTCCCACGAGAGACCTTTTAATAAGATTTGACAATGATTTTTGTTAAAGAAAAAAAAAGAAACTTAATTTATAGCTGCTTACATACCTAAGGGGGTGATACCATAATACTCAGCTTCATGCTTGATAACTCTCAAATCTAATCCTCTGCAACAGAAAATGTATGGCCACAATTAAGTACTAATAATCCGTTTTGACATAGATTAAGTTAGGGCAAGCAGCTGTCATATTTTGCTTACCCAGGGCCACTTCTTGTGATTTTGTTACACAATGACTCGCCTGGACCCTTAAACATTAGGCAAGTAAGCTTTAACCCCTTAAGTCCCAATAGTGACCAAGATCAATTTTCTCCTAACAATATCCATACACTTTCATAAGATAAGTTATGAGAATTGATAAAATGATCACCCAACAGAGAATGCTTTGATCTACATGTATTATCAAATTGTCTCAACATATCCTTTAAGAAAATGTATAGAGATCAGTTTAAAGAATTTGTATGTGGATATTGGGGCTTAAAAGGTTAAAAGTTACCTGCCCAGCAAAAAAAATATGCTTGTTCCGGACAACCGGAGAGGACTCTTTTTAAGCCCTGTACACCTCCTTTATCACTGTTGCAAAGCTGGTGTACAGGTAAGACTTTTTTCCAGGCTCTGGAAAATTACATCAACATATAATTGGAGATAAAAGATCACTCACTCTGATCTATTAGAAGTTTGAGAAGTTATAAAAATTAATACGTTACCTCGCATCAAGTTCCTTGGTCCTGAGGAAATTTAAAATGGGCACAAATGCATCTGGGTCTCTATCAATAAATATCTATTTAAAACAGAGACAAAAATAAGAAGATAGGTGAGTCCAATAAATTATTGAAAAAACTGTACATGTCACACCCCTTTTACAATGCACAGCCGTTTACTGACAAACATTTTTGATAACAAAAAAAAACCTAATATTGCAGTTTTTTTAACTTTTAGGTGAAAATGATCAATATAGAATCAGAAATTATGCAATATTATCGGGGCAGATTGTGATATAAGAAAGGTTTATTGTGTGACACAAATTATGCAACATAGTACAGGTCAAAATTCATATGATAATACTAAAGAGTCATAATGGACTGACTAGTCCTACTCTTTAACAAAATTTCAACTTACTGCGCCTGTTTCATCTCTGAGAGATGCAATTCTTCCACTTAATAAACTAGGAAATAAGAAAAATAAGGAAGGCTATTGAGCACAACTTGTCAAATGCACTCCTATACAGATATTGTTTTGGCTTGTCACAAAATCTTGGGGAGTAATATGTGACAAGTCAAAAGACACGCTGTGTGTAGCAGGCTAAATTTACTGGCTTTTTTTACAAAAAACAAACATACAGTGATGACCCTCCTCTCATAAGCCACTCAATCAAAATGACTTTGTTAACTTTCAATCCTAGATAAAGCTAATCCAGCTAGCAGCTATACTTGGCAGGCACTTATTTAATAATAAGTACATATGAATAAACTATGTGAAATAACGTGGCTAATAATCTGCCATATTATGCCATTTCTCCCAGATATGGCACAAATCTCCTGATCTTCCGTACAGGTGACCAATTCATCTCCTTCCCACAATTTAAAATTAATATTTTCTTGTTCATAGTATGGTTTCTGTGCTGCTTTTAAAGACATTTCATCACTGACAAGACGTTCATCAACAAAGCGAATTTTGATGATTTGTACAGTACCTCATTTAAGACTTTGTATAATATCCTGAGCCACACCCATGTTATAATCTGGGAACCGGATTCATTTGTGTTATTGGGGGAGGGGGTAGCTGGGTAAATGAAAAGGGGACGGTTTCCAGATTTTAGATCTCCAGAGGTTAGCATCTCTAAATCCCTGCTGACAGAAGGCAAACCAGTTGACCAAAGAGTTGAACTAAGGACTGTCAGAAAACAAATCCAGCTAATCAGTAGTAAGGGCTGCAGGATTCTGGCTTCTTTTAAAACCCTTCCCCTATCATTCTCAATTTCCACTTGCTTTCACAGAGTAGCCTAAATGGCAGCCAGGCACAAAAAGGGGAGGGGGTGGGGGAGAGGGAGAGGGAGAATCCCTGTCTTTTTCCCTTCCTCTACCCATTTCGACATTTCGATGCCTGCTATCACAGGGAAGGTTATGGATGCAATATACAATGTACATTGTACAGTGGAACCCCGTTAATACGGTCACCAAGGGGCCAAAAATATTTGGCCATAATAACAGGTGACCATATTAACAAGGGTTTTTTTGCAAGAAAATGTATAGCCGTTTTGCCGTATGGCCCCAAAAAAGTGACCATAATAATGACGTGACCGTATTACTAGGGTGGCTGTAAGGCGGGGTTCCACTGTATTTGTACCATCAATGATGGCCAAGAATTCTCTCTATACTTTTTAACTCTACTTGGAGCTACATTTAACTTGGTCTGACCAGATGACATAAATAATATTGAAGATCAGGTCAAGGACATCATGATTTAATACCATGCACTTACCTGGAGAAAAATG
>NC_133207.1:25376817-25541817 GCF_958299795.1 Porites lutea
TAATGTGTGCATAAAACAGGCAGTTTTTATGTACATCACTTACTTCTGGATCGAACTAAAAAGAAGGAGTCTGCTGTCGGCAAAGGGAAACTAGCAGGTTCTTCCTCAACAAATAGTCGAGGCTTGTTACTTCTTTGCTGACTGAAGTTTTAATTGTTACGAATTTCAATACTTGTTGGTTACAATTCTATTGCTCGATAACTGGCAATCATTTTTATAATGACCAAAGTGACCCAAACGCTCAACTCATATTAATTGACTATTTTCCAATTCCCCATAATACACTCTGTCTGCCCCCCAAATTTTGCATAACTTATTGTCTTAAAATGCTCTTGGAAAAATGCAGTACTCCCAGGAGCATTTAAAAACAATGGTTTATGCAAAATTTGGGGGGCAAACAGAGTGTCTTATGGGGAATTGGAAAATAGAGAATGCTTGAGTAAGTCTTGTAATTATTGGCTGGGAGAAACTCATTAGCATT
Organism: Porites lutea; assembly: GCF_958299795.1. Lineage (NCBI taxonomy): Eukaryota > Metazoa > Cnidaria > Anthozoa > Scleractinia > Poritidae > Porites > Porites lutea. The sequence continues at coordinate 25,377,299 of NC_133207.1, forward strand.
AAACCTTCGAGTTATTTACTTTGTCAAATCGATTTTTTTCTGTCTTAAATTGACTTTCAAGCTTTGGTTGTCAAGTAAATATGAAACCTAGGAGAGCGAAGAGAGAGAACAAAGAATTGGTTTCTAAACAAAATGTAAACAATATCATACAGTAACAAGACCTGTTTGTTTAGCGCCGAGCGAAGAGAGTTTAAAATCTCGTCGCGCGCGAAGCGTGGACCGCGCGTGGATCATAGCGAGCTGCAAACTCGCATCGCCCATCTATTCCTCGATTCCTCGTAGAAACTGTTTTTTTTCTCTTCTTTTCTTTTCTTTTTTCTTTACGTTTAATCTTCTGTTTAGTTATTGCACTTTTGTTTTATTCCTTTATATTGCTTAAGTTCTTTAAATTTATAAATTTTCTCGAAGTCCTTCGTGAGGTCCTGCGATTCACGTATTTCTAGTTCTAATGTGTTGAAAACGCCCAATTCAAAACGTATGTTGAATTTGTGTCAGATAAATAGTAAAAATACAACGCCAAGCCAAGAACATTTTTAATGTGGCTCTTAGCCCCACGAGGAAGCTAACTTTACGGCTGAGAAAGAGTGATCAGGGAGTCTTGTGATCAAGAGCGCAAGAATTTTTTTCATCTACGAACAGTATAACAATTTCATCATTGTAGTTCTGTAGTTTCTCTTTAAACTGTTTGAAGCAGCTCCAAGGCTGGCTCGATCCTTTCCCCATTCTCGAGTTTATGTTTGCTGCGCGCCTTCTGTACAACGCAGTATTCATCACGGCGATCAGTTAAAATTCAAACTTTTTAAACTTTAATTTTCATGTCCCCTTGCGAAGCCTGAGCCCAATAATTGTTATTTTAATAACAATTACTGAAAGACCGATATGAAGACCGATATGGAAAGACTGTATAAAAACGCGAACTCTATATCAGAAGACCGATATGGCCGTCCTTTCTGCTGAGCAGACTAACGAATGCTATTTTAATACCATGGTGGTTGTATTTAGAAATCGATTGAAAAGAAATTTGGAAACCAATAAGAGTGGACATTTTAAACTGGTGTGATACATATTATTTGCATGTAGAAATACACCTATTATGTATTTAAACATAGGTCAGGTGATCAAAATTTATAAAGCCACAAAATGTCTATAAAAACATTACAAAGGGGCAATATCATTTAATTGATTTTGTGTAAAAGACAACACCTTGCCGCTTAACTTTCCTGTTTAACTTTTTGGATTGTAATTTTTGCAGTGGGCGAACGGCGTACGTGCCACAAAAACATGCAGTTTTTTTCTTTGCTTCTTTTGACGACGCAAAAATACTGTCACACGTTAGAGTGGCGCTCAAAATTCAACAGATATTTATAATTGTCCCTTTTATTCGTTTATTTTTTTGCGGCAGAACCTCTTCCCTTAACTTAGCGGTTCCGCAGTAATTAACAGTTGTACAGTTGTACTTCGCCAGCCTACACCCCCAATAACGTTTCTAATGATCCGTTCCTGAGTTTTATTTACCACCCAACCTTTTACAATACATGGCCTATGCATGCTGTCACTTTTCGCCGACATGGGAGATTTAAACTGAACACATCTTATTTAAAATCCTCAGTTATGTGCGCCGACGGCAGTCGTGGTGATTTTTTATTCACGAGTGTTCCTTAACATATTCAATCAAAAGCACATTTTTGCGACTTACGCCTGTACAAAAGAACATTTTATGAGTCTTTTAAGAGCTTTTCGGTAATTACTGCTAAACATAAAACAGATAATCGGGTTGACAGCACAGTACGCGCAAGTCATATAATAGGTGACGTCATAGTATATCCAGAAACTACACGAGAAATGCGTGAAAGTGTCCTGATACTCTATGATTAAATAGTTGATAGAGAAAGGTAAAAAGCAAAGCACAAACACTGTTACGATAGCAATGGACATTTGAAGCACGTTTCGGTTTCTTTTGTTCCGCTGTTGCTGACTGTTCGCGGACTGTTCACCCGGGTGTGCCTTTGTCTTGAGCTTGATAACAATGATGGAGTAAAGAATGACTAGCAACAGTACAGGTATAAATATAAACAGTATGTAGGAAGCTAGTTGGTAACTGGCAAAGGATGAGAACTCTTCGAATGCTTTCTTCCATTCCAGACCACACCAGGTTCCCTCCGGGTATTCAACGAGCTCGAAAGTGAACAAGTGTGGCGAATAGAAAGCTACGGCAACTATCCATGTGGAGAGAATGAAGAAGGGACACAGCTTGGATCTGATGAGTGGAGAACGGAGTGGAAATACCACGGCTCCAAGGCGATCCACTGCTATAAGAATCAGATTCTGAATCGAAACGACAGTGGAAACGTCTGAAAAGAAGGGGACAAGCTTACACAAGGCCTGACCAAGCTGACCACCGCTAAGAAACGAGTTGGTGTGCAAGTAGGACAGTCTCCAAGGTATCAAGAATATTGGAAACAGCATATCAGATGAGGCCATGTTTGCGATGAAATAATTTATCGGTTTTCTTAAGTTCGGCGTTTTATAAACGATCATAACAATGAGAGAATTTGCGGCCAGTGAAACGATAATGAACAGACAGTAGGTAACGGTTGCTCCGATTTTCCACGCTGTGGAATTTAACTGAGTGAAGCAGCTCGAAGACTCGCTGGATCTGTTCGCCGTTGAGTTCATGCTGAGTTTTGCGACGTTTCTACGGAATTGTACACATGCAGTCAAGTAACTTTGAATTACTGCTCTGTATACTGCGTATGCTGTTTGAGTGGCAGAACTTTTATTGACAATTGCAAGCCCCCTGCGAAGCCACAGCACAGCTGTCCTCTGAGGCCTTCAAAGAGTGACTTTGTATTGTAATGTTCCGGCATTATCCGCTAACCGACCTTTTGACAGAAACAGTGGGGTATTAGACTGTTATAAACCAACCAGAACACTTCATTTAGGTCAGGTGGTTGTATTAAGAAATCGATTGAGAAGATGATTAAACAAGTGTGTTTTAACACATTAAAAAATGATATCTTTGGTAGTACCATCATCAACAACACAAGTTTGACAGTTAACCACAGGAAGCAGAGGCGAAGCTGTCTTTAGGCCATTAAGTGCCCAGGCTTAACAGGTGAACATGAGGAAAAAATAAGTGCATATTATCACGTGTGCAATAAAACATGAAGTTTTTATAACATTTACTTCTCGATCGAGCTAAAAATGGAAAAACCAAAAGTCTGCTGTCGGCAAAGAGAAACTAGCAGGTTCTTCTGACAAGGGCCTGTTCAGACTCTTTTGACTGCTCAGTTTTAGTTGTTACAAAATTCAGTACTTGTTGACTACAGCTCTTTTTTTTCGATAACGTTGTGACACTTTATTTATATATAGTAGCGATTACTACTTTTAGGGTTCCAAGAGGAGCGTTTAATGACGGGAGTCATTTAAAAGAGAAAGGACTGAGTTTATTGTCATTTATGTAACAACCTACTTTTCAAAACTAATATGCTTTCGGCGAAAATATAAAGAGAGCTTATGAATAGCGGAATATCCTGTCATCATCAACGCCTAATAAATGATGCCGATGGTTTGTCGCTCAATTTTTAACTTTTACCTGAGACGGGACAATCTTCAAAAGCGCCGCCGACAAAATTTTCCCCCTGGCAAAAACTAGACAAAATCGATTAAATATACTAAAATGTGTTTTTAGTGTCAATAATTGAAAATCCATTATTCTTTCCATTAGCAAATGCAAGTGTTGTTAGTTGATGTGCCAATTTGAAAATACGCATATTCGATCATGAGCTACACTATTTGATAGTTAAATACAGGAAGCATTTAAGCCATAAAAGCCCAGGCTAAACAGGAATTTGAGGCAAAACTATAAATGTATGTTGTCACGTGTGCATAAAACCTGCAGTTTTTATGCATTCACTTCTCGATCGAACTTAAAATAGGAGGTTATAAAAGAAACGTTCTTCCTTAAAGAAAAAGACAAGGCGTACTTGTTTCTTCCGTCAGTCTTTGACTGCTTTTAATTGCTACAACCTTCAGTATTTCTTTACTACAATTCTTGTCTCTCGATAATGTTGTGGCATTTTAGGTATTTAGGTATTTAGGTATTTTATTTATTTGCCACACGATTACGATAATTACAAAAAGATGCCAAAAGAAAAAAATGTAGGAAGAGATGGCGAGGAGGCCTAAAAGAAACTATAGAGCTTATGTTAATTAGGCCTCCTCAATTACAATTTTTCGAAGATAGTATAAACATTACGGCGACGGATACAACATAATATGAGGTGAAAAATTAAACTAATCAATATTACGGAAGTTTACAAATGTTGAATATTAAAAGGCTTTTTCCCAAAATTTTTGTTGGAGTATACTAATAATTATTACAAATAAATGCCTTAAGTGCTCTTTTAAAGGAGAAAGGTGAGGAAGCGTTGATGATGTTGGTGTTTAAGGTGTTGTAAAATTTAGGTCCTTGATAAAAAACGGAAAATTGTTTGGTTCGAGTACGACAGAAAGGCAGACGAAATTTACACGAGTTTCTTGTATTATACGAATGAATTTGACTTTGTAAGGTAAATTTACAATGAAATTTTAAAGGTAGAGTATGGTTTTGATAGGAGTACATGAATAAGCCTAGTTGTATTTTATCTTAAGAATGACCTGAAAACCCACCCGCGTAACTCATATCAATGCAACCATTAGCCGTCATAACGCGCTGCTCCCGTCCTAAAAGCGTGACGCCTTGTTCTCATATTCGCACTCTATTCTGATCAACGGATGAGCAAACTCGATGTGTCCTTCCTCATGTAACCACCTTTTGTGGCTTACACGCGCGAAGTCAGTTTAAGGAACATGATGGTCTGTTCCACAGACGACGCGTCTTCTGAGCAGCCTGGTTCCCGCGCATGTCAGCGTCCTCGATTGAACACCTGCAATTACATCAGTTCTGTCGCTGATACGCGGTACTAAGTCTTTTTTCCATCCGTGACCATTCCTACTTCTTTACATTGGTTAAATTGAGCTGTTCCAGGCTCTCAGATAGTCAGGGGGAAGGGTACGCGAAATGTTCGCGGGGCGGAAAAAGGAATCGCTGCCCCTGCTATACTACAGCAAGCAGATTAATGAATACTAAGCCATTGTGTTTGTCTCATTTAGAAATCGACTGGTGAAAACTGTTAAGATACATATCATTTTTCGTTAATATTTCTTTTTATTTTTCAGCTTATTTCCCCCTTGCATGAATATTTATTTTGTAGTTCACCCACCCCCTCCCCCACAACGTTTCTAATGGTCCATCGCACCCTGCGAGCAGAACTTCCCAACTTGTTGAGTGACGGCAAGTGATCAAGCGAGCGAATGAACAGCTCTGGTGCTGGAAGGGTGCATTGTCCATCCCTGAGTTTTATTCAGTGGCAGATCCAGGGGAGGGGCCCGGGGGCCCCGCCCCTCCTTATTTTTAAACCAAACTAAGGCCCGAAGAGTCGAAAAAAATTTTTGGAGACCTGCCCCCCCCCCCCTCCCCTTATCTAAGGGTCTGGATGACCGCCCCCTCTTCCTTATCTCAAGGTCTGGATCTGGCACTGTTATTTACCACCCAAACTCTTACAATACGTCGCCTATGCTATCACTCTTTGCAGTCATGGCAGGGCAGAGGCAGGGGGGCATAAACTGGAACACATTTTACTTCTTAAAGTACATTAATAGTCATGATAGTTTTTATTGGCGAATGTTCCACGAACCTCTTACTCAACATATTCAATGAAAAGCACATTTTTGCGACTTACGCCCGTACAAAAGAACATTTTACGAGTCTTTTTATACCTTGCCGATAATTACTACGAAACATAAAGTTTATCGGGTTGATAGCACAGTAAGCGTGAATCAAAAAGTAGGTTACATAAAAATATATCGAGAAACTACACGAGAAATGGGCAGAACTGTCCTGATACGCTATGATTAAATGGTTCGTTCTGAAAGGCAACCAGCAAAGCAAAAACACTGTTACGCAACCACAACGAGCTCTAAAGTGAAGACATCTGAAAAATTAAAAACTATGGCAAAGATCCACGTGACGAGAATGAAGAAGGGACACAGCTTGGATCTGATGAGTGGGGAACGGAGTGGAAATACCAGGACTCAAAATCGATCCACTGCTATCAGAATCAGATTCTGAATCGAAACGACAATGAAAACGTTACCAAAGAAATGGACAAGCTTACGCAAGACCTGACCAAGCTTACCACCGATAAGAAACGAGTAACTGGTGTGCAAGCCGGACAGGCTCAAAGGTATCCAGAATAGTGGATACAACAAATCAGATGAGGCCATGTTTGCGATAAAATAATTTATCGGTTTTTTTAAGTTCGGCGTTTTGCAAACGAGGATAACAATGAGAGAGTTTGCGACCAGTGAAATGATGATGATCAGACAAAAGGCAACGGTTCCTCCGATTTTCCACGCAGTGAAATCAGTAAGGAAGCTCTATGACCCGCTGGATCCGTTCACCGTTGAGTTCATGCTTAGGTTTGCGACTTATCTGAGGAATTGTACAAATGCAGTTAAGTAACTTTGAATTAATGCTCTGTATATTGCGTATCCTGTTCGATTCAGAACTTTTATTGGCAATTGTAAGTCCCCTGCGACGCCTCAGCACAGCTGCTTAAAGTGAGTTTGTATAATGGTGTCAGTTCTCAACTGACCTTAAGCCAACCAGAGTATTAAGAAATTGATTGAAAAGATAGGGCCTTTTTTCATTAGCGAAAAAGTTGTTTGTTAATCGAGACAAATTTTCCGTCATCATCAACGCTAAACAAATGATGCGGATGGTTTGTCGCGCTTTTTTAAAAATTTTGTCTGAGACGGCAAAGTCTTCAAAGGCGCCGCGGACAAAATAAAAAAAAATCATCGCTTTATATATGATCTATATTTTGTTCTCTTACCCAAAATGCTCTGTGAGCACTATTAACTTAGGAAGTACTGTTGACTGCTAACCACTTTAAACAAGCTATTCTAACACTTCAGAACATTTAAAACGCTATTGCAAAAAGAACGAAAACACGGCTGGGCTTTTAGCGCCAGTTTTCTTGACAACGATAACCCCAAATCTATGTACTTGACAGGGGCGTAGCCAGCCAATAGGCTTGTAGGCCCGGGCCTACAAAGTTTTGGTTTTATCACTCTCACGCTTGTAATAAATTTTGCGTTGTTGGGGTGAGCTAAAAAGCTTAAGAGTTCAAAGTGTTGGTGAGGTCAGACTAGTCATGCATGTAATTTTTAGGATATGAGGAAATGAAAGTCAGCCACGACAAGCTGGCTAGGCCCCCGCTTGAGGAACGAACAAGAACGTTTTTGAGGCCGATTAACAACTGTGGTCAAACAAAAGCATGTCTCGGGACACTTCATCGCGTGTGCCTCATAAAACAATCTAGCCTCCTACCTAGACGAAAAAAAAACGTCTGAGAGTTCTTCAAATCCTTTTTACGTTAGTTTCCTGTCATATGAGCTTTCAGTACCCTATTATCTGTGCTGTACTGATTTCACAGACTCGGGTACTTTCTACTCTCTTATTATATATGGAGTATACATGGTTGACTCCGCAAGCGGGCAAGATGAGCCTATCTTGTCTGCTCGGGAGTACCTGCTTTGTCCTGCAAGAAAAGACTTTGTTTTAACAACATGATAAATCCTTTATTGACCAAGCTTGTTTGCTCAAGACGGCTGGGTACTAGCCTCGTTCTTTTTTACGTTTTTAAGGGCCTCAAGGGAAAAACTTGGCCAATATCCAGCCATATTGCCCTTACCCATGCTTAGTAACCCTTGTTGTCTACATTTCCACATTCGCGCTGTTTTAGACCTTCTCCCGAAACATGAGTTCATTACGGTCGATTGTAACATGTTTAATCGCATTATAATTCTTGATTACGAACGAAGATTAATGGTTTCTATGACTAAAAATAGATTTCTCTAAGTTATGAACTTTTCTTGTGATTAAATATTTTAAAAATATCTGATAGTATCCCATACGCCTTCAACAATTTAAGCCATTGATAAAATAGACTGTTCAAAGTCCCTAATTTTCCGCAAGATGGTTGAGGTCGAGCGCTCATCTTCACTGACAACCATTTGGTAATAGGTTGCAAATGTTCCGAGGGGGCGAACGTCGGGCTTTATAGCGGTGGGGGTAGAAAGGCCTCCTCAGGGTCTCCTCCCAAACCGTCCCCCGCCCCCCTATGTAGATAACGTCTACAGCCCTCGTTCTCGGCTATCTTTCGGAACAGTCTATCTATGAAGACATGCCGCGCTATGCTCAGTTGTTTTCTGAGGCGGTGGACAAAATCTTTATGTTTTGATCAGTCAAATGAATTACCTAAGCAGCATTTTCACACACTACTATTGATAATGCTATAAAACAGGTTATAACTGTAAGTCTGTGGACAAAATCCTATGCTGTGACCATTCAGTTGAACCTTTCAGCAGTACTTTCACGCGATACTATTTATTTAGCGTACAGTTCTACCTTCTACGTTTATGAACGCAATCTCATGGTGTTACCAGTCAAATTAAGCCTCTTTAGCTGTAATATTTGTTTTCCAATGGTTTTCTAGAAAATTACATTTGAGATAAACCTCGAATTCTGATTTCGGTCTTTGTAAGGACAGTTTCTATGCTACTTACAAAGCCTAACTACACTATATATATATATATAGACTAAACTATAAAGCAGTTTTTAATGCTGTAAGATTCTGAGGTTTCCAGAGACGATCTTGTTTTCCAGCAAAGCACCCGAGGGAATATCGATCCTATCGCCATGATTAGCAATCACAATGACAGTGCCCTGAAGAAAAATAACAAAAAATCAAAATCATCGCTGAAAAACAGCAAACTACGCAGCCAGCATTGATGCTATCAATAAGGAAATTTATTGCCATCTACGTATTAACAAGGTATAAGAGAGACTGCTATCCATTTATCTGCATAGTCGACGCCTTGAAAGAACAGAAGACTTGAAAGAGAAGAGAATCCATCATTTAAGGTGGATAGCCAAGGCAAAATGTTTTACAATTTAATATAATAACGTCACTGTCGACGAACTGAAAACGTTAGAAAATAATATATCCACTTTTTATAAAGTTCTTCGAGTCTGTTTGTCTGGCTATCTCTAGGTTACTTCAGACTGGGCATAGCCCGTCCCAGGCGTTTGGGTTTTTCCTGCTCGCATCTCTTTGCGCAGCCACCACAATCTGAGCGCCTGGAACAGGCTAGACCGTACACCTCTTCTTCTGCCGTTACGTTCTACCAACACTAAGAAAGAGCTCACCTTCAGAGAGACTCCTTTGCCGAATGTGACGTCACCAGATACAGTCAGATGATCCAGTTCTAAGAGATCAGGAATGGTCTCAAAGCGCGCCAAGAAGTCCTTTACCTGTTGACCCACGCAAAAAAAATAACAACGGTAAGGAAAATTCAGAAAATTTCACAGCGGGTTTGTGATAGTAGAGGACAGTCCGGTAAACTGAATTCGGATAACTCGAACGTCTCCGCTAACCCGAACAGAGCCCCATTTCCATTGGATTTGACCCCTATTTCAGCTATTTCAATTCGGTTGACTCGAACTCAAATAACTCGAATTCACCGCTCACTCGAACTAACTTTCGTTTTCCTTGGTAAAGATTTACAGCTGTATTTACCCCAACAATTCGATTACTGGTTCTTGCAACTTACCACAGATGCCATCCCATTAGCTCTTCTTGTCGTGTAATCGGTAAAAACACTAAAACTAACACTACAGCAATTTGATTTAACTAAGTCAGCTGCTAAGTCCATTGAACAGCACTTATAAAGACTTGACCGCAACAGGAAACCGCGCATACAAAGTCTCTGGTACCCAGAGTAATACAGGTCCTGAACATTTTCAATCTCGTTCCCAGAGACTGCGATCCTTTTGGTCAGCACCAAGGATCACACCAATCGTCCGTTGCACGTTTCGCTGGATCAGGGTAACGCAGGCTCTAGGGACGAGATTGGAACATTAGGCACCGTGAGGAATGTCCACGCACCTTTTTGAAGTGTGAGCCGCTGAGTTGTACTATGGGCACAGTTGGAAATTGTCTAAGATGACTCATCTCCAGTTGGCCGTGTTTCATTTCATACAAGTTTGACATGATAATCAACAGATCAGAACAGGTTTTGACCGGAAGGAAACGTCTTCGTGGTACATTTATACCTGCAAGTGTGGTGTTCGAAGGGATTACGATATTTGCAGCTGAAGCGTGATGTGACAAAAAAAACTTTGAACCCCTCATGTAACTTGCATGACGTTGCTCATAATAATAATAATAATGATAATAATAATAATAATAATAATAATAATAATAATAATAATAGCAATAATAATGATGATGATGATTTTTTTGTAATAACTATAATTTTATTCCACTTTGAAAAAAACTACGTACATAACTTACAGAAATATTTGAAGTAAGAATTAAGCACTATATAGCATTAAGAATTATATAAATCATAAAAATGGCAATCACTGTGTCAATAATGATTTCGCAAATACATTCCTTGCGGCTCAGATGCGGTCAAAAACTCTTGCAGGCAGTCCAGAGTTTTAAATTAAGTCATTACGAAAGAGAATTATCAGTCTCTGATATTAAAAAAAAAAAAACAATTTAAAAATAAAGATAATGATGATGATAATGATGATAATAAACGTAACAATTAATCAACAATTACACCATTAACATCACCGCGGTTACCAACATTACATCATCATTATCATCATCGTCATCATCACTAAAACAGTTTGTACGTGTTATCTTTTACCATGTGCTCCTTCAAAATTCTTCATAGCAGCTCCAACAGCTGTCTCCAGTTGAATAATGCACATTCCATTGTCAAGTGTCTACAACAGCAACAAGAACACAGGGTCCAGAGGAGTTTCGTGTGAATAAATGAATTACTTACCTTGAAAAATGTCTATACCTGTCGCTTAGCACGATTAATTAGCCTAGTGGGATCTTTATAAATCTACTGTAAACGATTTCTTCGCTTCTTATCTGACCGAGATCGACTTTTGAAAATCAATAACCGCAAGCCATATCCTCGCTGGCGCACGGCACGTCGCCCGAAGGGTGACCGAAGGCCGTCGCCCGGAGGGCGACCGAGGCACGAAGTGCCGAGTAAAAGAAAGGACTGTAAGCCGATCTTGCGAGCCCTCAGTCTCTTGGTTTGCGGTCTATAGAATGTGTAACGAAACCGTAACGCGATCAAAATAACCCATTTTTTCAGAGGTTTTCGACGGGTTTTGATGTTCTAACGACAAACACATCTCCTCTGGACCCTGTGCAAGAAAAACATAGAGGACTGTCATTACAAGTACTTAACAATGACTAAAGGAAACAAAAGGGCTGTGTGCAAAAAAGACAAAATTAAACTGACACTGCACTGTTATGGAAAAAATTAAGCCAGATGTTTTTAAGTAAATAACTCACTTAACAGACTGAAATGCAAGAAGTTCCCCAGTATAGTTGATTACAGTTGGGCAAGTCAAGCAAGTACACACACACACGCAAATACAAAAGCTCTCTCTGGTCCTGCCGTACAGCTGTACCTTCAGATATCTGACTGAACACTACTGTTCACTGTCAATTCACAGACCAAACTAAGCCAGTTCTGTTTTCTTAGAGTCCCACTTGGGAGGAAACTCTCTATAATGGCCAATACCGTGAACCCCTAAGAGTGATCAGCATCAAATTTCTCCTTGTAATATCAATGCTTTGTAAAATAGAGTGGTCACGAGAATTACGGACATGATCACAGACAAGATGAATTTGCTTGATATTAAATCAAATTGTTCCCACTACTTCTGTAAGAATTGAAAAGGGGCAACAAATGATAATTTAAATTTTGATCTCAGGGTTTAAAGGGATAGGGGCCAACAGGTGTATTTTATGGCTGTGACAAACCCCAAAAAACTCTCTAGCTTAGTGATTTATTCATAATTAAAAAACAGTGCATTTGCAACAGTTAAAGGGAATACAGTGGTCTAAACTAATATGTGAAAAGGGTACAATTAATTTTGTCAATGAGACCTATAGGAAAGGGTTTAACTTTTTATTTGCATATAATGAGAAACGATGTGTCAAAACAAGTTTTTTTTCTTACATTCCATTTGAAAGCTTGGGTTTTCCAGTCAATATAAAGCAACAAGAAAAAAAAAATAATGATAATAAAAAATAACTGCAAGAAAGGTACTAAAAATACAGTTTGAAAATCATGTCACTTAGGTAGTGACTGTCGATATTAAAACAGAAGCGTTAAGCTCCTTTATCGAACGTTGATAGGCTAAAATGTTCCATAAATTAACCACGGATCCTTCCGGATGGGATCGGAAAAATTCCGAGAACAAATTAAAAATGCAATACATGATAAACATCAGAAGTTACACTCCTTACAATAGATGTCAATCTTAACAGACGCTTAAATATTAAGAGAAATTACACAGTATCATTATTATAATTCTAATAGTTTTAATTGCCTGTAAAAACCATGAGCTGCATGAAAACGGGAATACTAGCAAACTGGCCAAAACTACCAAAAATAGGAATAGAAGTAATTTCCTGAAAGTCCAGACGAGGACGAAAGGTACTTTAGACGGTTCCCGCGGAAGCATAATAACATAGAACATATCTGTTTCAGCATGTTCAGTACAACGAATTCATGACAGGCGAAGGTTTATGTTGAGCACTATTTTAAACGTGTACATCTAAACAAGTAATAAATGAATCTTCCAGACATCTAATAGTACCTCCCGATTAAACATCCCTAAGTTAATTCATCATACAGTAACCACTGAAGGGCATGCCCTTCATTTTAAACATGATAGCCTTTTCCAGGCGTTCAGATCGGTAAAGCGCGGTGTTCAGATGGTGGGGAGCGAGTTAAATCGTACGCGGGGAAAACGAGAGGAGACTGGGAGAGAGAAAGACTCCAAATTGATCCATTGTTATCAGAATCGTATTCTGAATCGAAATGGCAATGGAAACATTACCAAAGAAAGGGAGAAACTTAAACAAGGCCTGTCCAAGCTTACCACGAATAAGTCACGAGTTTGTGTGCAAGCTTGACAGAAGCCAAGGTAATTGGATACAGAAGATGGGACATGGCCATGTTTGCGATGAAATAATTTATCGTCTCTCTTAAGTTTGGCGTTTTATAAACTAACTAACTAACTAACTACGTAAATAAATAATGATTTGGTGGTAGCACATCCACAAAGTGGTTCTTCATCTACCTGATTCCCAGTCGAATTGCAATTTGCAAATGTTGGTTTTTGAGGAGAGGGGAAAACCGGAAACATCTCGGAGCAAAATTGAGGAAGCAACAACAAACTCAACACACATATTGCGTCAACGCCGGGATTTGAACCCGGGCGGCATTGGTGGGAGACGAGCGCTCTCATCACTGCCGCATCCTTGCTCCCCCAACAGACGATCGCTACAATGAGAAAGTTCCGAGCAAAGAAACGGCGAGAATCAGACTGAAGGCTAAAGTCCCTAAGATTTTTCAAGCAGCTCGAAGACTCGATCGATCCATTCCAAGTTGTTGAGTTTATGTTTGCGACGCGCGGGAAACGCTCTACACCGCCTTCTTTTAAGTCAAAGCAAACTGAGAAAGGGAAAAGCTTACGTAAGGCCTAACCAAGCTGCTGAGCGCTTTCCAAAGTAAGTTTGTATAATGGTGTCAGTTATCTAATGAATTTAATGGCCTTAAGCCAACCAGCCTGTTATAATGTGTGCATAAAACAGGCAGTTTTTATGTACATCACTTACTTCTGGATCGAACTAAAAAGAAGGAGTCTGCTGTCGGCAAAGGGAAACTAGCAGGTTCTTCCTCAACAAATAGTCGAGGCTTGTTACTTCTTTGCTGACTGAAGTTTTAATTGTTACGAATTTCAATACTTGTTGGTTACAATTCTATTGCTCGATAACTGGCAATCATTTTTATAATGACCAAAGTGACCCAAACGCTCAACTCATATTAATGCTTGAGTAAGTCTTGTAATTATTGGCTGGGAGAAACTCATTAGCATTAAACCTTCGAGTTATTTACTTTGTCAAATCGATTTTTTTCTGTCTTAAATTTGACTTTCAAGCTTGGGTTGTCCAGTAAATATGAAACCTAGGAGAGCGAAGAGAGAGAACAAAGAATTGGTTTCTAAACAAAATTTAAACAATATCATACAGTAACAAGACCTGTTTGTTTTGCGCCGAGCGAAGTGAGTTTAAAATCTCGTCGCGCGCGAAGCGTGGACCGCGCGTGGATCATAGCGAGCTGCAAACTCGCATCGCCCATCTATTCCTCGATTCCCCGTAGAAACTGTTTTTTTTTTCTCTTCTTTTTTTTCTTTTTTCTTTACGTTTAATCTTCTGTTTAGTTATTGCACTTTTGTTTTATTTCTTTATATTGCTTAAGTTTTTTAAATTTATAAATTTTCTCGAAGTCCTTCGCGAGGTCCTCCGATTCACGTATTTCTAGTTCTAATGTGTTCAAAACGCCCAATTCAAAACGTATGTTGAATTTGTGTCAGATAAATAGTAAAAATACAACGCCAAGCCAAGAAAATTTTTAATTTGGCTCTTAGCCCTACGAGGAAGTGTAACTTTGCGGCTGAGAAAGAGTGATCAGGGAGTCTTGTGATCAAGAGCGCAAGAATTTTTTTCATCTACGAACAGTATAACAATTTCACCATTGTAGTTCTGTAGTTTCTCTTTAAACTGTTTGAAGCAGCTCCAAGGCTGGCTCGATCCTTTCCCCATTCTCGAGTTTATGTTTGCTGCGCGCCTTCTGTACAACGCAGTATTCATCACGGCGATCAGTTAAAATTCAAACTTTTTAAACTTTAATTTTCATGTCCCCTTGCGAAGCCTGAGCCCAATAATTGTTATTTTAATAACAATTATTGGAAGACCGATATGAAGACCGATATGGAAAGACTGTATAAAAACGCGAACTCCATATCAGAAGACCGATATGGCCGTCCTTTCTGCAGAGCAGACTAACGAATGCTATTTTAAAGCCATGCTGGTTGTATTTAGAAATCGATTGAAAAGAAATTTGGAAACCAGTAAGAGTGGACATTTTAAACTGGTGTGATACATATTATTTGCATGTAGAAATTCACCCATTATGTATTTAAACATAGGTCAGGTGATCAAAATTTATAAAGCCACAAAATGTCTATAAAAACATTTCAAAGGGGCAATATCATTTAATTGATTTTGTGTAAAAGACAACACCTTGCCGCTTAACTTTCCTGTTTAACTTTTTGGATTGTAATTTTTGGAGTGGGCGAAAACATGCAGATTTTTTCTTTCCTTGTTTTGACGACGCAAAAATAGTGTCACACGTTAGAGTGGCGCTCAAAATTCAACAGATGTTTATAATTGTCCCTTTTAATCGTTTATTTTTTTGCGGCAGAACCTCTTCCCTGAACTTAGCGGTTCCGCAGTAATTAACAGTTGTACAGTTGTACTTCGCCAGCCTACACCCCCAATAACGTTTCTAATGGTCCGTTTTTGAGTTTTATTTACCACCCAACCTTTTACAATACATGGCCTATGCATGCTGTCACTTTTCGCCGACATGGGAGATTTAAACTGAACACATCTTATTTAAAATCCTCAGTTTTGTGCGCCGACGGCAGTCATGGTGATTTTTTATTCACGAGTGTTCCCTAACATATTCAATCAAAAGCACATTTTTGCGACTTACGCCTGTACAAAAGAACATTTTATGAGTCTTTTAAGAGCTTTTCGGTAATTACTGCTAAACATGAAACAGATAACTGGGTTGATAGCACAGTACGCGCAAGTCATATAAATGGTGACTTTATAGTATATCCAGAAACTACACGAGAAATACGTGAAAGGGTCCTGATACTCTATGATTAAAATGTTGATAGAGTAAGGTAACCAGCAAAGCACAAACACTGTTACGATAGCAATAGACATTTGAAGCACGTTTCGGTTTCTTTTGTTCCGCTGTTGCTGACTGTTCGCGGACTGTTCACCCGGGTGTGCCTTTGTCTTGAGCTTGATAACAATGGTGGAGTAAAGAATGACTAGCAACAGTACAGGTATAAATAAAAACAGTATGCGGGAAGCTAGTTTGTAACTGGCAAAGGATGAGAACTCTCCGAATGCTTTCTTCCATTCCAGACCACACCAGGTTTTCTCTGGGTATTCAACGAGCTCGAAAGTGAACAAGTATGGCGAATTGAAAGCTACGGCAACTATCCATGTGGAGAGAATGAAGAAGAGACACAGCTTGGATCTGATGAGTGGAGAACGGAGTGGAAATACCACGGCTCCAAAGCGATTCACTGCTATAAGAATCAGATTCTGAATCGAAACGACAATGGAAACTTCAGCAAGGAAAGGGATAAGATTACACAAGGCTTGGCCAAGCTTTCCACCGATAGGCCACGAGTTGGTGTGCAAGTGTGACAGGTTCCAAGGTATCCAGGACATTGGAAACAGCAGATCAGATGAGGCCATGTTTGCGATGAAATAATTTATCGGTTTTCTTAAGTTCGGCGTTTTATAAACGATCATAACAATGAGAGAATTTGCGGCCAGTGAAACGATAATGAACAGACAGTAGGTAACGGTTGCTCCGATTTTCCACGCTGTGGAATTTAACTGAGTGAAGCAGCTCGAAGACTCGCTGGATCCGTTCGCTGATGAGTTCATGCTGAGTTTTCCCACGTATCTACGGAATTGTACACATGCAGTCAAGTAACTTTGAATTACTGCTCTGTATACTGCGTATGCTGTTTGAGTGGCAGAACTTTTATTGACAATTGCAAGCCCCCTGCAAAGCCACAGCACAGCTGTCCTCTGAGGCCTTCAAAGAGTGACTTTGTATTGTAATGTTCCGGCATTATCCGCCAACTGACCTTTTGACAGAAACAGTGGGGTATTAGTATGTTATAAACCTACCAGAACAATTCATTTAGGTCAGGTGGTTGTATTAAGAAATCGATTGAGAAGATGATTAAACAAGTGTGTTTTAACACATTAAAAATGATATCTTTGGTAGTACCATCATCAACAACACAAGTTTGACAGTTAACCACAGGAAGCAGAGGCGAAGCTGCCTTCAGGCCATTAAGCCCAGGCTTAACAGGTGAATATGAGGGAAAAATAAGTGCATATTATCACGTGTACAATAAAACATGAAGTTTTTATAACATTTACTTCTCGATCGAGCTAAAAATGGAAAAACTAAAAGTCTGCTGTCGGCAAAGAGAAACTAGCAGGTTCTTCTGACAAGGGCCTGTTCAGACTCTTTTGACTGCTCAGTTTTAGTTGTTACAAAATTCAGTACTTGTTGACTACAGCTCTTTTTTTTCGATAACGTTGTGACACTTCATTTATTTATAGTAGCGATTACTACTTTTAGGGTTCCAAGAGGAGCGTTTAATGACGGGAGTCATTTAAAAGAGAAAGGACTGAGTTTATTGTAATTTATGTAACAACCTACTTTTCAAAACTAATATGCTTTCGGCGAAAATATAAAGAGAGCTTGTGAATAGCGGAATATCCTGTCATCATCAACGCCTAATAAATGATGCCGATGGTTTGTCGCTCAATTTTTAACTTTTACCTGAGACGGGACAATCTTCAAAAGCGCCGCCGACAAAATTTTCCCCCTGGCAAAAACTAGACAAAATCGATTAAATATACTAAAATGTGTTTTTCTTGTCAATTATTGTAAATCCATTATTCTTTCCATTAGCAAATGCAAGTGTTGTTAGTTGATGTGCCAATTTGAAAATACGCATATTCGATCATGAGCTACACTATTTGATAGTTAAATACAGGAAGCATTTAAGCCATAAAAGCCAAGGCTAAACAGGAATTTGAGGCAAAACTATAAATGCATGTTGTCACGTGTGCATAAAACCTGCAGTTTTTATGCATTCACTTCTCGATCGAACTTAAAATAGGAGGTTATAAAACAAACGTTCTTCCTTAAAGAAAAAGACAAGGCGTACTTGTTTCTTCCGTCAGTCTTTGACTGCTTTTAATTGGTACAACCTTCAGTATTTCTTTACTACAATTCTTGTCTCTCGATACTGTTGTGGCATTTTATCTTAAGAATGACCTGAAAACCCACCCGCGTAACTCATATCAATGCAACCATTAGCCGTCATGACGCGCTGCTCCCGTCCTAAAAGCGTGACGCCTTGTTCTCATATACCGCCGGTTAAACATCAAGGTCAAACGATTTGTACCACAGAATTTTCGCAGTCTATTCTGATCAACGGATGAGCAAACTCGATGTGTCCTTCCTCATGCAACCACCTTTTGTGGCTTACACGCGCGAAGTCAGTTTAAGGAACATGATGGTCTGTCCTACAGACGACGCGTCTTCTGAGCAGCCTGGTTCCCGCGTATGTCAGCGTCCTCGATTGAACACCTGCAATTACATCAGTTCTGTCGCTGATACGCGGCACTAAGTCTTTTTTTCCATCCGTGACCATTCCTACTTCTTTACATTGGTTAAACTGAGCTGTTCCAGGCTCTCAGATAGTCAGGGGGAAGGGCACGCGAAATGTTCGCGGGGCGGAAAAAGGAATCGCTGCCCCTGCTATACTACAGCGAGCAGATTAATGAATACTAAGCCATTGTGTTTGTCTCATTTAGAAATCGACCGGTGAAAACTGTTATGATACATATCATTTTTCGTTAATATTTCTTATTTTTCACCTTATTTCCCCCTTGCATGAATATTTATTTTGTAGTTCACCCACCCCCATAACGTTTCTAATGGTCCATCGCACCCTGCGAGCAGAACTTCCCAACTTGTTGAGTGACGGCAAGTGATCAAGCGAGCGAATGATCAGCTCTGGTGCTGGAAGGGTGCATTGTCCATCCCTGAGTTTTATTCAGTGGCGGATCCAGGGGAGGGGCCCGGGGGGCCCCGCCCCCCTTATTTTTAGACCAAACTAAGGCCTGAAGAGTCGAAAAAGATTTTTTTGGAGACCTGCCCCTCCCCCCCCCCCCCCCCTTATCTAAGGGTCTGGATGACCGCCCCCTCTTCCTTATCTCAAGGTCTGGATCTGGCACTGTTATTTACCACCCAAACTCTTACAATACGTCGCCTATGCTATCACTCTTTGCAGTCATGGCAGGGCAGAGGCAGGGGGGCATAAACTGGAACACATTTTACTTCTCAAAGTACATTAACAGTCATGATAGTTTTTATTGGCGAATGTTCCACGAACCTCTCACTCAACATATTCAATGAAAAGCACATTTTTGCGACTTACGCCCGTACAAAAGAACATTTTATGAGTCTTTTTATACCTTGTCGATAATTACTACTAAACATAAAGCAGATAATCGGGTTGATAGCACAGTAAGCGTGAATCAAAAAGTAGGTTACATAAAAATATATCGAGAAACTACACGAGAAATGGGCAGAACTGTCCTGATACGCTATGATTAAATGGTTCGTACTGAAAGGCAACCAGCAAAGCAAAAACATTGTTACGATAGCAATGGAAATATGAAGAACGCTTCTGTTTCTTCTTTTCCGCTGTTGCTGATTGTTGGTCGACTGTTCACCTGGGTGTGCCTGTGTCTTGAGCTTGATAAAGATGATGGAGTAAAGAATGACTAACAACAGCAAAGCAGGAAACTGGCATAGGACAATGACTCTCCAAATACTTTCTTCCATCTCTCAACACACCAGGTTCCCTCTGGGTATTCAACGAGCTCTAAAGTGAAGACATCTGAAAAATTAAAAACTATGGCAAAGTCTGATCCACGTGACGAGAATGAAGAAGGGACACAGCTTGGATCTGATGAGTGGGGAACGGAGTGAAAATACCACGACTCCAAATCGACCCACTGCTATCATAATCAGATTCTGAATCGAAACGACAATGAAAACGTTACCAAAGAAATGGACAAGCTTACACAAGACCTGACCAAGCTTACCACCGATAAGAAACGAGTAACTGGTGTGCAAGCCGGATAGGCTCGAAGGTATCCAGAATAGTGGATACAACAAATCAGATGAGGCCATGTTTGCGATAAAATAATTTATCGGTTTTTTTAAGTTCGGCGTTTTACAAACGAGGATAACAATGAGAGAATTTGCGACCAGTGAAATGATGATGATCAGACAAAAGGCAACGGTTCCTCCGATTTTCCACGCAGTGAAATCAGTTCACCGTTGAGTTCATGCTTAGGTTTGCGACTTATCTGAGGAATTGTACAAATACAGTTAAGTAGCTTTGAATTACTGCTCTGTATATTGCGTATCCTGTTTGATTCAGAACTTTTATTGGCAATTGTAAGTCCCCTGCGAAGCCTCAGCAAAGCTGCTTAAAGTGAGTTTGTATAATGGTGTCAGTTATCAACTGACCTTAAGCCAACCAGAGTATTAAGAAATCGATTGAAAAGATAGGGCCTTTTTTCATTAGTGAAAAAGTTGCTTATTAATTGAGACAAATTTTCCGTCATCATCAACGCCAAACAAATGATGCGGATGGGTTGTCGCGCTTTTTTAAAAATTTTGTCTAAGACGGGAAAGTCTTCAAAGGCGCCGCGGACAAAAAAAAAATCATTGCATTATATATGATCTATATATTTTGTTCTCTTACCCAAAATACTCTGTGAGCACTATTAACTTAGGAAGTACTGTTGACTGCTAACCACTTTAAACAAGCTATTTTAACACTAGAGAACATTTACAACGCTATTGCAAAAAGAACGAAAACACGGCTGGGCTTTTAGCTCCAGTTTTCTTGACAATGATAACCCCAAATCTATGTACTTGACAGGGGCGTAGCTAGGCCATAGACCAGTAGGCCCGGGCCTACAAAGTTTTGGTTTGATCACTCTACCACTAACTTTGTAATAAATTATGCGTTGTTGGAGTGGGCTAAAAAGCTTAAGAGTTCAAAGTGTTGGTGAGGTCAGTGTGTACTAGTCATGCATGCAATTTTCAGGATATGAGGAAATAAAAGTCAGCCACGAAAAGCTGGCTACGCTCCCGCTTGAGGAACGAACAAGAACGTTTTTGAGGCCGATTAACAACTGTGGTCAAACAAAAGCAGGTCTCGGGGCACTTCATCGCGTGTGCCTCATGAAACAATCTAGCCTCCTACCAAGACCAAAAAAAAAAAACGTCTGAGAGTTCTTCAAATCCTTCTTACGTTAGTTTCCTGTCATATGAGCTTTCAGTACCCTATTATCTGTGCTGTACTGATTTCACAGACTCAGGTACTTTCTACTCTCTTATTATATATGGAGTATACATGGCTGACTCCGCAAGCGGGTAAGATGAGCCTATCTTGTCTGCTCGGGAGTACCTGCTTTGTCCTGCAAGAAAAGACTTTGTTTTAACAACATGATAAATCCTTTATTGACCAAGCTTGTTTGCTCAAGACGGCTGGGTACTAGCCTCGTTCTTTTTTACGTTTTTATGGGCCTCAAGGGAAAAACTTGGCCAATATCCAGCCATATTGCCCTTACCCATGCTTAGTAACCCTTGTTGTCTACATTTCCACATTCGCGCTGTTTTAGACCTTCTCCCGAAACATGAGTTCATTACGGTCGATTGTAACATGTTTAATCGCATTATAATTCTTGATTACGAACGAAGATTAATGGTTTCTATGACTAAAAATAGATTTCTCTAAGTTATGAACTTTTCTTGTGATTAAATATTTTAAAAATATCTGATAGTATCCCATACGCCTTCAACCATTTAAGCCATTGATAAAATAGACTGTTCAAAGTCCCTAAATTTCCGCAAGATGGTTGAGGTCGAGCGCTCATCTCCACTGACAACCATTTTTTAATAGGTTGCAAATGTTCCGAGGGGGCGAACGTCGGGGTTTATAGCGGTGGGGGTAGAAAGGCCTCCTCAGGGTCTCCTTCCAAACCGTCCTCCACCCCCTATGTAGATAACGTCTACAGCCCTCGTTCTCGGCTATCTTTCGGAACAGTCTATTTTTGAAGACATGCCGCGCTATGCTCAATTATTTTCTGAGGCGGTGGACAAAATCTTTATGTTTTGATCAGTCAAATGAATGACCTAAGCAGCATTTTCACACGGTACTATTGATAATGCTATAAAACAGGTTATAACTGTAAGTCTGTGGACAAAATCCTATGGTGTGACCATTCAGTTGAACCTTTCAGCAGTACTTTCACGTGATACTATTTATTTAGCGTACAGTTCTACCTTCTACGTTTATGAACACAATCTCATGGTGTTACCAGTCAAATTCAGCCTCTTTAGCTGTACTATTTGTTTTCCAATGGTTTTCTAGAAAATCACATTTGAGATAAACCTCGAATTCTGATTTCGCTCTTTATAAGGACTGTTTCTATACTACTTACAAAGCCTAACTACACTATATATATAGACTAAACTATAAAGCAGTTTTTAATGCTGTAAGATTCTGAGGTTTCCAGAGACGATCTTGTTTTCCAGCAAAGCACCTGAGGGAATATCGATCCTATCGCCATGATTAGCAATCACAATAACAGTGCCCTGAAGAAAAATAACATAAAATCAAAATCATCGCTGAAAAACAGCAAACTACGCAGCCAGCATTGATACTATCAATTAGGAAATTTATTGCCATCCACGTATTAAAAAGGTATAAGAGAGACTGCTATCCATTTATCTGCACAGTCGACGCCTTGAAAGAACAGAAGACTGGCAAGAGAAGAGAATCCATCATTTAAGGTGGATAGCCAAGGCAAAATATTTTACAATTTAATAAAATAAAGTCACTGTCGACGAACTGAAAACGTTAGAAAATAATATATCCACTTTTTATAAAGTTCTTCGAGTCTGTTTGTCTGGCTATCTCTAGGTTACTTCAGACTGGGCATAGCCCGTCCCAGGCGTTTGGGTTTTTCCTGCTCGCATCTCTTTGCGCAGCCACCACAATCTGAGCGCCTGGAACAGGCTAGACCGTACACCTCTTCTTCTGCCGTTACGTTCTACCAACACTAAGAAAGATCTCACCTTCAGAGAGACTCCTTTGCCGAATGTGACGTCACCAGATACAGTCAGATGATCCAGTTCTAAGAGATCAGGAATGGTCTCAAAGCGCGCCAAGAAGTCCTTCACCTGTTGACCCACGCAAAAAAAAAAAAATAATAATAACGGTAAGGAAAATTCAGAAAATTTCACAGCGGGTTTGTAATAGTAGAGGACAGTTCAGTAAATTGAATTCGGATAACTCGAACGTCTCCGCTAACCCAAACAAAGCCCCATTTCCCTTGGATTTGACCCCTATTTTCAGTTATTTTCATTCGGTGAACTCGAACTCAGATAACTCGAATTCCCCGCTAACTCGAACTAATTTTCGTTTTCCTTAGTCAAGATTTAGAGCTGTATTTACCCCAGTAACTCGATTACTGGTTCTTGCAACTTACCACAGATGCCATCCTATTAGCTCTTGTTGTCGTGTAATCGGTAAAAACACTAAAACTAACACTACAGCAATTTGATTTTACTAAGTCCATTGAACAGTGCTTATAAAGACTTGACCGCAACAGAAAACCGCGCATAAAAACTCTCTGGCACCAAAGGTAATACAGGTCCTGGTCGGTCCTGAACATTATCAATCTCGTTCCCAGAGACTGCGATCCTTTTGGTCAGCACCAAGGATCACACCAACCGTCCGTTGCACGTTTCGCTGGATCAGGGTAACAAAAGCTCTAGGGACGAGATTGAAACATTAGGCACCGTGAGGAATGTCCACGCACCTTTTTGAAGTGTGAGCCGCTGAGTTGTACTATAGGCACAGGTGGAAATTGTCTAAGATGACTCATCTCCAGTTGGCCGTGTTTCATTTCATACAAGTTTGACATGATAATCAACAGATCAGAACAGGTTTTGACCGGAAGGAAACGTCTTCGTGGTACGTTTATACCTGCAAGTGTGGTGTTCGAAGGGATTATGATATCTGCAGCTGAAGCGTGATTTGACAAAAAAAATCTTTGAACCATTCATGTAACTTGCATGACGTTGCTAATAACAATAATAATAATGATAATGATAATGATAATGATAATAATAATAATGATGATGATTTTTTTATAATAACTATAATTTTATTCAATTTTGAAAAAAATATGTACATAACTTACAGAAATATTTGAAGTAAGAATTAAGCACTATAATTATAGCATTAAGAATTATATAAATCATAAAAATGGCAATCACGATTTCGCAAATTTATTCCTTGCGGCTCAGATGCGATCAATACCTCTTGCAGGCAGTCCAGGGTTTTCAATTAAGTCATTACAAAAGAGAATTATCCGTCTCTGATATTAAAAAAAAAAAGTTAAAAATAAAGATACTGATGTTGACAATGATGATAATAAACGTAACAATTAATCAACATCGCCGCGTTACCGACATTACATCATCATTATCATCATCATCATCATCATCACTAAAACAGTTTGTACGTGTTATCTTTTACCATGAGCTCCTTCAAAATTCTTCATGGCAGCTCCAACAGCTGTCTCCAGTTGAATGATGCGCATTCCGTTATCAAGTGTCTACAACAGCAACAAGAAAAACATAGAGGACTGTCACTACAAGTACTTAACAATGACTAAAGGAAACAAAAGGGGTTTGTGCAAAAAAGACAAAATTAAACTGACAATGCACTGTTATGCAAAAAATTAAGCCAGATATTTTTAAGTAAATCACTCACTTAACAGACTGAAATGCAAGAAGTTCCCAAGTATAGTCGATCACAGTTGGGCAAGTCAAGCAAGTACACACACACGCACACAAAAGCTCTCTCTGGTCCTGCCGTACAGCTGTACCTTCAGATATCTGACTGAACACTACTGTTCACTGTTAATTCACAGACCAAACTGAGCCAGTTCTGTTTTCTTAGAGTCCCACTGGGGAGGAAACTCTCAATAATGGCCAATACCGTGAACCCCTAAGAGTGATCAGCATCAAATTTCTCTTTGTAATATCAATGCTTTGTAAAATAGAGTGGTCACGACAATTACGGACATGATCACAGACAAGATGAATTTGCTTGATATTAAATCAAATTGTTCCCACTACTTCTGTAAGAATTGAAAAGGGGTAACAAATGAGAATTTAAATTTTGACTTTAGAGTTTAAAGGGATAGGGGCCAACAGTTGTATTTTATGGCTGGGACAAACCCCCAAAAACTCTCTGGCTTAGTGATTTATTCATAATGAAAAAACAGTGCATTTGCAACAGTTAAAGGGAATACAGTGGTCTAAACTAATATGTGAAAAGGGTACCATTAATTTTGTCAATGAGACTTATAGGAAAGGGTTTAACTTTTTATTTGCATATAATGAGAAACGATGTGTCAAAACAAGTCTTTTTTCTTACATTCCATTTGAAAGCTTGGGTTTTCCAGTCAATATAAAGCAACAAGAAAAAAAAAATAATGATAATAAAAAATAACTGCAAGAAAGGTACTATTCTCAGCGGTCTTACCTCGCGCGTATAAAAGGCAGAGTAGACGAAGGAGTTATGCCATTCTCTCGAAGCTGCTGAGCTGTTCAGATTACCATGGCTGACCCGCAGGTCCCTGCAGATGCAGTCCAACAAGCTCAAGTTGTTTTACAAAACCAAGCTCAAGAAGGTCAAGCACCGGCGGCGTTAGCAGAACAAGCTCAAGCACCAGTAGCCCCAGAGGAACAAGCTCAACCGCCTGCACAAGCGCCAGTGCAAGCAAACGTTTCTTTGGAGGTTTGTGAAACTTTATTTTATCCGTTCGTTGCCGCGTGTTTCGTTCTGGTTCTCTAGTATTTCGCTTCCAAACCTTGTAGGTTGTTTGCCCTACGCGAGCTGTTTTTCATTTCCACTTAGTATATTATTTGCCCTGCTTCTTAACATTTGCCCGCTTTTCTACGGGCTGTGCGGGCTAAATTTTGTTGGATATATTATTCGCCCTGCTTCTTAACGTTTGCCCTCGTTTCGTATGGGCTGTGCGGGCTAAATTTTGTCTGATATATTATATGCCCGGCTTTTAACGTTTGCCCTCGTTTCGTGTGGGCTGTGCGGGCTAAATTTTGTCTGATATATTATTTGCCCTGCTCTTAACTTTTGCCCTCGTTTCGTGTGGGCTGTGCGGGCTACATTTTGTTTGATAAATTATTCGCCCTGCTTTTAACGTTTGCCCTCGTTTTATGTGGGCTGTGCGGGCTAAATTTTTATTTGTATATTCGTTCTGCTTCTAAAGTTTACCTTCGTTTCGTGTGGGCTAGTGCGGCATATAATTTTGTTTTGTTTACCGTATTACACTGTATTTAAATTGCTTTTAAAGTTTCCCTCGTTTTGTGTGAGCTCAGCGGGCTAAATCTTGTTTTGCATATTATTTGCCCTGCTTTTAACGTTTGCCCTCTTTACCAGTGGGCTGTGCGGGCTAAAACTTTGTTTTGTAAAATATTCGCCCTGCTTTTAACGTTTGCCCTCGTTTCGTGTGAGCTGTGCGAGCCGTATTTTGTTTTGTATATTATTCGCCATTCTAAACTATTTGCCCCTTTATGTGGGCCTCGCGGGCTATAATTTTGTTTGGTTTGTTTTTCGCCCTGATTCTCAACCTTTGCCCTCTTTTCACGTGGGCTTCGCGGGCAATTCTGAATTCGTATGCTTGTTTATTTTCATCTTTAAAACCCCCTTTTACTTTTACTCCGCCTACAGTTCGTTTAGTTGTTGCGCCTCCTTGTTTGCCCTTTTGTTTTATTCATTTGCGTATTTACCGCTCGATTACACCGGCAGTCCCGCTGGGGCTAGTTTATTTTGCCTGTTGTATTTAATTTTGTTTGCTTTTCCTCTCCCGATCTTTTATTATAAAAGCTGTTTATTTATTATTGCCTTGAATTTATTCTTGGATTTTATTATCGATGTTTTGTCGCTTTTAGGGCTTAGTTTTGACTGCCCATTTTTCTTTTTTTTTTTAGGCCTTGCAACAGCGTATTAAAGCTCTCGAAAGTGCCCAAGGCACCTCAGTCGAGTCATTGGTACAGAGAATTTCATATTATGGTGGCAGAAGAGTTGAGGACTTCGACAAGTACGAAGCGCTTCGTTACGCCGAGGAATTAGCTTCTGTTGCAAAGTCCTCCAGTCACCCCAAGGCCGCCAGCTATGATGTTATCGCTTCGACTTTGAGAGAGAAGCTCCACGTCCCAGATGAGCAGTTCAAGGCGTATTTCCTTGCTTTGTTAGCTGACAAGGATTTTTCCCGTGTTATCGAAACGATCTCGAAGGTTGACAAGTCTTTCCAGCGGTCCACGCCATTTCGCACACAGACGCGTAGAGGAAGTTTGCCATATCGGCAACCGTATTTTCAAGCCTATCAGCGGCCACCCTCTCGCGTTATTTGTTACAAATGTGGTGAACCAGGGCATAAGTCACCCCAGTGTTGGAAGCGCGCTCCTTCTCGTCAGCCTTCTTCTGCTGCTCAGCCTCGATTTAACCATCCTTCAACATAATTTTGTTGTATCATCTTATGCAATAAAGATTTTCCTTTAGGCGAATAGTGCATTGTTTTTACTTGCCTTTTGTTTCCTTTATTTTTTGTTATTTCGGGGTTACCGTCTTTAATCCTTCACCCTTTTATCCCCTAATACCGACTTATATTTTTATATACTTTATTTTGCCCACTCGCTATGGTGTTCTCCACTCGCTGTATTGTTGTCCACTCGCTATATTGTTCTCGCTCCTCTTTCTTCTTCCCTCGGGTGGCATTCTCAAGGGGAACGAATGTTCCCTCTCGGATTACCGGGGCTGAGTTTGCCATTCCCTGGGCCTTACCTATTCTTTCTTCTGTTCTAGTTTTTCAAGATGCCTTTTCATGACTGGGAAAAGACTCCCAACTTTGATCCTGCCAAGATTTCTGTTAACTCGCCACGTTGGGTCAATTATAAGGGATTTCTTCTTACTGAGGCCCAGGAAATGGCAGACAACGCCCATATTAGTCAAGATTTCATCTCCTCAGTTATCGCGGGAGAAGCGTTTGCCGACGCCTCCCTTTTGGCCTTCCGTGACTCAAGTTCCTTTAGAGCGGGTGAACTCCATCGCCATATAGATCAATGGGACAAGTTATTTCAATCGTCTGATGACAATTTCTCTGAAGTACTGGACTGGATTCATAACTTTATCCACGTTGACAAGTTTTTTACCCATTATAAAGGAAGCTATAAGGGAGTCAATTATAACTGCGAAAGACCGCCTGCTCGCATTTTTGCTAATCATCCTTCTTGTAAGGCGTTTGCCCAGTTTATTTCTGATACTCTTATCGAGAGATTAGCTTCAGGCGCCATCTCCCTCTGGGGCAAGGTAAGGGAATGTCCACCTCCACACCTGGTCATGCCGCTTACAGTAGAACCTACCAAACCACGCCTTTGTAATGACGACAGATTTCTCAACCTTTGGACTCAAGACCGCCGTTTTAAATTGGACAGTGTTCAGCACTTACCCAAGTATGTTCTCCCTGGCTTCTTTCAAACTGTCTGCGATGACAAATCCGGTTACGACCATATCCAACTCTCAGTGGACAGCCGGACATTTTTTGGATTCGAGTGGGGCGGATGGTTTTTTGTCAGTTGTTGTATTCCATTTGGTTGGAAATCGTCCGCCTACATTTATCACTCCACTGGCCTCCTTGCCTCTCATTATCTACGGTCGCTTGGCATTCCATCTTCGCTGTACATCGACGACCGTCACAGTAGTCAGCTTTCTTTCCCTAATGGTTGTCTTCCGGTTGCTTATCAAAATTTGCCCTCCCAGGATGGCATTAATTTGGCTTTAGCCAACGCTGCTATTTTTCTTACGTGTTTTATCCTTTCCTCCCTCGGTTATTTTATTGGTTTGGATAAATCGACTTTGGTACCTTGCAAGCAAGTCCCTTACTTGGGTTTTATTTCCGATTCCGAGAAACAGGCCTTCATTTTATTGCCTCACAAGAAAAAAAAGTTTCTTACTCTTCTCAAGCAGGCTCTTAGTTCAGAATCCATCGACCTGGTTACTCTCCAAAGGTTAGGAGGGAAGTGCATTTCAATGGTTCTGGCCGTGCCAGGTGCAAGGCTTTATACAAACGAAATTAACTTGGCCCTTTCTCGTGCTGTGCGCTCATCTCGACCGGTCAAACTATCCGGGCCCTTGAGACAGGAGTTGGAGCATTGGCTCTTTTTGGAAACCTGGAACGGCTTCCTTCCTTGGCGTTCCGAGAAACACTGCCATTTTCGTTTGTTCTCGGATTCTTCCATTTTTGCTTGGGGAGGTGTATTGAGTCCGGGTGCCTGTACTGTTAGCCTGTACTGTTAGCACTTCCGACTACTGAGATTCTTCTGTTATTGGGGCCGACATTGCTACCAAGGAAACTCTTGCCCTCAACAATGCCTTACAATCCTTTGGGAGTACGGTAAGAAACTCATGGGTGGATGCATTTGTTGACAGTCAGGTTTTGCTTCACTCTTGGAACAGGCGTGGTTCCCGTTCCCACTCTTTGGTGACCGCTCTTAAGTGCTTGTTTCAAACTACCATGCATCTTAACGTTGATCTGCATGTCTACTATATTCCTGGCCCTGAGAACCCTGCGGATTCTCCCTCCCGTCGGCTAAGCTTTCAGGACTCTAGACTTAGTCCAAAAACGTGGGATTTGGTCCAAAGTCTGTATGGCGGTCCTAAAGGTCACTCCGTTGATCTTATGGCACGAGCTTCAAATGTCCAAACTGACCTATCTGGCAAACCTCTACCATTTTTTTCTGAAAGTCCCTTAGTTAATGCTTTGGGGGTTAATGTGTTTGCACAATCCCCTAACTTGTATCGACCTGAGATTTTTTCGAATCCTTACGTTTTCCCGCCCATTTGCCTTATTCCCAAGGTCTTTAAGTATCTTAGTAGCCTTAAGTTGCCATACACCCTTGTTGTCCCAGACGTGATCCCACGTCGTTTTTGGTGGCCTTTGCTTCTGTCTGCATGCTCTTCCAGCTCCTTGCTAGCCTCTAAAGGGGCTAGTGGCGTTCTTCTCACCCCTTCCAGGGATAGTATCTTGGGTGACAGGCCGATCCCCTGGGACCTTTGGGTTTTCCGGATTTCAAATAATTAGACTCGCAGTATTTCATACTGTTTAAGGATTATCAAGCAAACAAATCCATTTTGCTGTTGCATTTGATGTGTTTCTGTCATTAAGATGTAATTTCAATAAAGTCATCGAGTCTTGTACTTTTCGTCTCTCCTTGATTTTATTTAGTTATTTTCAACTATATTTGGTATTTATTCTCATTTAGTCTTTCATCTGTCTTCCCTATTAGGATCTCCCACAAGTACAGCGGTTTTTTATCCCCGCTGTAGCTTGCCCTTCATGTGCTTATGCCAACGACCATTTGTTTCGTTTTTGCCAAATGTGTGGCTACAAAAGAAAGTCAGTCCCACGTCAGCCTGCCTCGAAAATAAAAGTGGATCTCGCAGCCATTGATGCTCGTTTGCAACAGCTTACACAAACGGCCAACACGTCTTTGTATTCAAAGCAAAAATCCTCTTTGCGCGTGAGTTTGAAACCTTTTTAGCCTCTTTGCCTAATACAAAGTCTATCTATTCCGCCACCCCCGAAGATGTTTCGCGTTTTCTGATTTGGAAAGATCGTCACGGGAAAAGGGTTGTCCATGTAGCTGAATGTGTAAATGCCCCAAACCAAGATGCTTCTGATTGCGGTTGCCCCAAGCGACTCGCGTTTAAAACCGTGGATCCCTATATTGGAAAACTTCGTGCAATATTTAACGAGGCCGGCCGTTCTGGCGAATGGAATAGTATGCTAGGTTTTGGTAATCCTGCTGCTTCTTCTCCAGTCCAAGGTTATCTTAAGGCTGTTTCTGAGGAACAATTGCGTGCTCATATCGTCCCCAAGCAAGCAGTTCCGTTTTTTCTACCGAAGCTCTTACTTCTGGCAAGGTTATGGGATAGAAAAATGGCGGATCCGGCAGTCAGCCCTTCCGCTCTCTTTATTCTGGCTCGAGATCAAGCATTCTTTAAAACTCTATTCTTCAGCGCGGATAGAGGTTCTGATCTGGGATGTGTGAAAACCGCAGAAATTATGCGTTTCCCTAAAGACGATGGCTTTTTATTTAATCATGTTTGGGGTAAAACTTTACGAGACGGCGCCTACAACGTCTTTGGAATTCGTCGCCATTCAAATCCCCAGCTTTGCCCGGTCAAGGCAATTGAAACATATGTGGCTGTCGCCTCAGAACTACGCATAACTCTCTCCAACGGCTACTTATTTAGCCCCACTAATCACCAGGGTCATATCGTCAATAAGCCCCTTACAAGTTCTTCTGCAGAAGCCCGCTTGAAATATTATTTAAAGGACGCGAAAATTGATGAAGGCGAGACTCTGCACGGTTTCCGCTCTGGCTCCGCCATTACCCTTGCTTTGTCTGGATCACAGCTCGCTGATGTGATGTCCCACGTGGGTTGGTCCAACAAGGGTACTGCCCTTTACTACATGAAGTTAGCTGAAGTTCTTCGTGAAGGATCTCCTTCTGACTTATTGTCTTCAAACGAGTTGGCGGCCTCCGCCTCCACAACTTTATATGCGGATCTTAATCGCTTAAAAGACTTCGTTTCTGCGTTTCCTCGTTCCTAATTTCTGTTTTTGTTAGGACGGGGTTTTCAGTTTGGGGTTCTCGTTTTGAGGATGGGCATCCGTTTGTGCGGTTTTTGTGGTCTCCGCCGTGGTATTTTAGGGTTATCTTCAACACGAGACTGTTGGTGCCCATACTCAACAATAGGCGTGAGGGAGACAGGTGAGAATAGACTACTATTCTCAGCGGTCCTACCTCGCGCGTATAAAAGGCAGAGTAGACAAAGGAGTTATGCCATTCTCTCGAAGCTGCTAAGCAGTTTATATTCAACATGTTGACCGTTCTCATTCGTTTTCTTTTACGCCTATCCTTCTCAGGTCTCGTTTCTGTGGCTTTTTCCCACCCTACCCACCTCGGTTTTATATTAGGATTATATTAGTCAACAGATCGAGACTGTTGGTGCCCATACTCAACAATAGGCGTGAGGGAGACAGGTGAGAATAGACTACTAAGCGTTAAGCTCCTTTATCGAACGTTGATAGGCTAAAATTTTCCATAAATTAACCACGGATCCTAGCGGATGGGATCGGAAAAATTCCGAGAACAAATTAAAAATGCAATACATGATAAATATCAGAAGTTACACTCCCTACAATAGATGTCAATCTTAACAGACGCTCAAATATTAAGAGAAATTACACAGTATCATTATTATAATTCTAATAGTTTTAATTGCCTGTAAAAACCATGAGCTGAATGAAAACGGGAATACTAGCAAACTGGCCAAAACTACCAAAAATAGGAATAGAAGTAATTTCCTGAAAGTCCAGACGAGGACGAAAGGTACTTTAGACGGTTCCCGCGGAAGCATAATAACATAGAACATATCTGTTTCAGCATGTTCAGTACAACGACTTCATGACAGGTCAAGGTTTATGTTGAGCACTATTTTAAACGCGTACATCTAAACAAGTAATAAATGAATCTTCCAGACATGTAACAGTACCTCCCGATTAAACATCCTTAAGTTAATTCATCATATAGTAACCACTGAAGGGCATGCCCTTGATTTTAAACATGATAGCCTTTTCCAGGCGTTCAGATCGGTAAAGCGCGGTGTTCAGATGGTGGGGAGCGAGTTAAATCGTACGCGGGGAAAACAAGGGAGAAACGAGAGGAGACTGGGAGAGAGAATGGCTCCAAATTGATCCATTGTTATCAGAATCGTATTCTGAATCGAAATGGCAATGGAAACATTACCAAAGAAAGGGAGAAACTTAAACAAGGCCTGTCCAAGCTTACCATCAATAAGCCACGAGTTTGTGTGCAAGCTTGACAGAAGCCAAGGTAACTGGATACAGAGGATAGGACATGGCCATGTTTGCGATGAAATAATTTATCGTCTCTCTTAAGTTTGACTACTTTTAACTAACTAACTAACTAACTAACTACGTAAAGAAATAATTATTTGTTGGTAGAACATCCACAAAGTGGTTCTTCGTCTACCTGATTCCTGGTCGAATTGCAATTTGCAAATGTTGGTTTTTGAGGAGAGGGGAAAACCGGAAACATCTCGGAGCAAAAGAGGAGAAGCAACAACAAACTCAACACACATATTGCGTCAACGCAAGGATTTGAACCCGGGCGACATTGGTGGGAGACGAGCGCTCTCATCACTGCCGCATCCTTGCTCCCCCAACAAACGATCGCTACAATGAGAAAGTTCCGAGCAAAGAAACGTCGAGAATCAGACTGAAGGCTAAAGTCCGTAAGATTTTTCAAGCAGCTCGAAGACTCGATCGATCCATTCCAAGTTGAGGGAGTTAAGGTTTGTGGCGCGCGGAAAACGCTCTACACCGCCTTTTTTTTAGTCAAAGCAAACTGAGAAAGGGAAAAGCTTACGTAAGGCCTAACCAAGCTGCTTAGCCCTCTCCAAGGTAAGTTTGTATAATTGTGTCAGTTATCTAATGAATTTAATGGCCTTAAGCCAACCAGCCTGTTATAATGTGTGCATAAAACAGGCAGTTTTTATGTACATCACTTACTTCTCGATCAAACTAAAAAGAAGGAGTCTGCTGTCGGCAAGGGGAAACTAGCAGGTTCTTCCTCAACAAATAGTCGAGGCTTGTTACTTCTTTGCTGACTGCAGTTTTAATTGTTGCGAATTTCAATACTTGTTGGTTACAATTCTATCGCTCGATAACTGGCAATCATTTTTATAATGACCAAAGTGACCCAAACGCTCAACTCATATTAATGCTTGAGTAAGTCTTGTAATTATTGGCTGGGGGAAACTCATTAGCATTAAACCTTCGAGTTATTTACTTTGTCAAATCCATTTTTTTCTGTCTTAAATTTGACTTTCAAGCTTGGGTTGTCCAGTAAATATGAAACCTAGGAGAGCGAAGAGAGAGAACAAAGAATTGGTTTCTAAACAAAATTTAAACAATATCATACAGTAACAAGACCTGTTTGTCTAGCGCCGAGCGAAGTGAGTTTAAAATCTCGTCGAGCGCGAAGCGTGGACCGCGCGTGGATCATAGCGAGCTGCAAACTCGCATCGCCCATCTATTCCTCGATTCCCCGTAGAAACTGTTTTTTTCTCTTCTTTTCTTTTCTTTTTTCTTTACGTTTAATCTTCTGTTTAGTTATTGCAGTTTTGTTTTATTTCTTTATATTGCTTAAGTTTTTTAAATTTATAAATTTTTCTCGAAGTCCTTCGCGAGGTCCTGCGATTCACGTATTTCTAGTTCTAATGTGTTCAAAACGCCCAATTCAGAACGTATGTTGAATTTGTGTCAGATAAATAGTAAAAATACAACTCCAAGCCAAGAACATTTTTAATGTGGCTCTTAGCCCCTCGAGGAAGTGTAACTTTGCGGCTGAGAAAGAGTGATCAGGGAGTCTTGTGATCAAGAGCGCAAGAATTTTTTTCATCTACGAACAGTATAACAATTTCGCCATTGTAGTTCTGTAGTTTCTCTTTAAACTGTTTGAAGCAGCTCCAAGGCTGGCTCGATCCATTCCCCATTCTCGA
This sequence comes from Porites lutea, assembly GCF_958299795.1. Lineage (NCBI taxonomy): Eukaryota > Metazoa > Cnidaria > Anthozoa > Scleractinia > Poritidae > Porites > Porites lutea. The sequence goes on from NC_133207.1 coordinate 25,411,977, forward strand.
GTTTATGTTTGCTGCGCGCCTTCTGTACAACGCAGTATTCATCGCGGCGATCAGTTAAAATTCAAACTTTTTAAACTTTAATTTTCATGTCCCCTTGCGAAGCCAGAGCCCAATAATTGTTATTTTAATAACAATTATTGAAAGACCGATATGAAGACCGATATGGAAAGACTGTATAAAAACGCGAACTCTATATCAGAGGACCAATATGGCCGTCCTTTTTGCTGAGCAGGCTAACGAATGCTATTTTAAAGCCATGGTGGTTGTATTTAGAAACCGATTGAAAAGAAATTTGGAAACCAATAAGAGTGGACAGTTTAAACTGGTGTGATACATATTATTTGCATGTAGAAATACACCCATTATTATTAAACATAAGTCAAGGTGATCAAAATTTATAAAGCGACAAAATGTCTATAAAAACATTTCAAAAGGGCAATATCATTTAATTGATTTTGTGTAAAAGACAACACCTTGCCGCTTAACTTTGGATTGTAATTTTTGCAGTGGGCGAACGGCGTACGTGCCACAAAAACATGCAGTTTTTTTCTTTGCTTCTTTTGACGACGCAAAAATACTGTCACACGTTAGAGTGGCGCTCAAAATTCAACAGATGTTTATAATTGTCCCTTTTATTCGCTTATTTTTTTGCGGCAGAACCTCTTCCCTTAACTTAGCGGTTCCGCAGTAATATTATTAACAGTTGTACAGTTGTACTTCGCCAGCCTACACCCCCAATAACGTTTCTAATGATCCGTTCCTGAGTTTTATTAACCGCAACCTTTTACAATACATGGCCTATGCATGCTGTCACTTTTCGCCGACATGAGAGATTTAAACTGAACACATCTTATTTAAAATCCTCTTTACATTGGTTAAACCGAGCTGTTCCAGGCTCTCAGATAGTCAGGGGGAAGGGCACGCGAAATGTTCGCGGGGCGGAAAAAGGAATCGCTGCCCCTGCTATACTACAGCGAGCAGATTAATGAATACTAAGCCATTGTGTTTGTCTCATTTAGAAATCGACCGGTGAAAACTGTTATGATACATATTATTTTTCGTTAACATTTCTTTTTATTTTTCAGCTTATTTCCCCCTTGCATGAATATTTATTTTGTAGTTCACCCACCCCCACCCCCACAACGTTTCTAATGGTCCATCGCACTCTGCGAGCAGAACTTCCCAACTTGTTGAGTGACGGCAAGTGATCAAGCGAGCGAATGAACAGCTCTGGTGCTGGAAGGGTGCATTGTCCATCCCTGAGTTTTATTCAGTGGCGGATCCAGGGGAGGGGCCCGGGGGCCCCGCCCCCCTTTATTTTTAGACCAAACTAAGGCCCGAAGAGTCGAGAAAAATTTTTGGAGACCTGCCCCCCCCTTATCTAAGGGTCTGGTTGATCGCCCCCCCCCTCCCCTCATCTCAAGGTCTGGATCAGATCTGAATTACCACCAAAACTCTTACAATACGTCGCCTATGCTGTCACTCTTTGCAGTCATGGCAGGGCAAACGCAGGGGGGCATAAACTGGAACACATTTTACTTCTTAAAGTACATTAACAGTCATGATAGTTTTTTATTGGCGAATGTTCCACGAACCTCAATGAAAAGCACATTTTTGCGACTTACGCCCGTACAAAAGAACATTTTATGAGTCTTTTTATACCTTGCCGATAATTACTACTAAACATAAAGCAGATAATCGGGTTGATAGCACAGTAAGCGTGAATCAAAAAGTAGGTTACATAAAAATATATCGAGAAACTACACGAGAAATGGGCAGAACTGTCCTGATACGCTATGATTAAATGGTTCGTACTGAAAGGCAACCAGCAAAGCAAAAACACTGTTACGATAGCAATGGAAATATGAAGAACGCTTCTGTTTCTTCTTTTCCGCTGTTGCTGATTGTTGGTCGACTGTTCACCTGGGTGTGCCTGTGTCTTGAGCTTGATAAAGATGATGGAGTAAAGAATGACTAACAACAGCAAAGCAGGAAACTGGCATAGGACAATGACTCTCCAAATACTTTCTTCCATCTCTCAACACACCAGGTTCCCTCTGGGTATTCAACGAGCTCTAAAGTGAAGACATCTGAAAAATTAAAAACTATGGCAAACTCTGATCCACGTGACGAGAATGAAGAAGGGACACAGCTTGGATCTGATGAGTGGGGAACGGAGTGAAAATACCACGACTCCAAATCGACCCACTGCTATCATAATCAGATTCTGAATCGAAACGACAATGAAAACGTTACCAAAGAAATGGACAAGCTTACACAAGACCTGACCAAGCTTACCACCGATAAGAAACGAGTAACTGGTGTGCAAGCCGGATAGGCTCGAAGGTATCCAGAATAGTGGATACAACAAATCAGATGAGGCCATGTTTGCGATAAAATAATTTATCGGTTTTTTTAAGTTCGGCGTTTTACAAACGAGGATAACAATGAGAGAATTTGCGACCAGTGAAATGATGATGATCAGACAAAAGGCAACGGTTCCTCCGATTTTCCACGCAGTGAAATCAGTTCACCGTTGAGTTCATGCTTATCTGAGGAATTGTACAAATGCAGTTAAGTAGCTTTGAATTACTGCTCTATATATTGCGTATCCTGTTTGATTCAGAACTTTTATTGGCAATTGTAAGTCCCCTGCGAAGCCTCAGCAAAGCTGCTTAAAGTGAGTTTGTATAATGGTGTCAGTTATCAACTGACCTTAAGCCAACCAGAGTATTAAGAAATCGATTGAAAAGATAGGGCCTTTTTTCATTAGTGAAAAAGTTGCTTATTAATTGAGACAAATTTTTCGTCATCATCAACGCCAAACAAATGATGCGGATGGTTTGTCGCGCTTTTTTAAAAATTTTGTCTAAGACGGGAAAGTCTTCAAAGGCGCCGCGGACAAAAAAAAAATCATTGCATTATATATGATCTATATATTTTGTTCTCTTACCCAAAATGCTCTGTGAGCACTATTAACTTAGGAAGTACTGTTGACTGCTAACCACTTTAAACAAGCTATTTTAACACTAGAGAACATTTACAACGCTATTGCAAAAAGAACGAAAACACGGCTGGGCTTTTAGCTCCAGTTTTCTTGACAATGATAACCCCAAATCTAAGTACTTGACAGGGGCGTTGCTAGGCCATAGACCCGTAGGCCCGGGCCTACAAAGTTTTGGTTTGATCACTCTACCACTAACTTTGTAATAAATTATGCGTTGTTGGAGTGGGCTAAAAAGCTTAAGAGTTCAAAGTGTTGGTGAGGTCAGTGTGTACTAGTCATGCATGCAATTTTCAGGATATGAGGAAATAAAAGTCAGCCACGAAAAGCTGGCTACGCCCCTGCTTGAGGAACGAACAAGAACGTTTTTGAGGCCGATTAACAACTGTGGTCAAACAAAAGCAGGTCTCGGGGCACTTCATCGCGTGTGCCTCATGAAACAATCAAGCCTCCTACCTAGACCAAAAAAAAAAAACGTCTGAGAGTTCTTCAAATCCTTCTTACGTTAGTTTCCTGTCATATGAGCTTTCAGTACCCTATTATCTGTGCTGTACTGATTTCACAGACTCAGGTACTTTCTACTCTCTTATTATATATGGAGTATACATGGCTGACTCCGCAAGCGGGTAAGATGAGCCTATCTTGTCTGCTCGGGAGTACCTGCTTTGTCCTGCAAGAAAAGACTTTGTTTTAACAACATGATAAATCCTTTATTGACCAAGCTTGTTTGCTCAAGACGGCTGGGTACTAGCCTCGTTCTTTTTAACGTTTTTATGGGCCTCAAAGGAAAAACTTGGCCAATATCCAGCCATATTGCCCTTACCCATGCTTAGTAACCCTTGTTGTCTACATTTCCACATTCGCGCTGTTTTAGACCTTCTCCCGAAACATGAGTTCATTACGGTCGATTGTAACATGTTTAATCGCATTATAATTCTTGATTACGAACGAAGATTAATGGTTTCTACGACTAAAAATAGATTTCTCTAAGTTATGAACTTTTCTTGTGATTAAATATTTTAAAAATATCTGATAGTATCCCATACGCCTTCAACCATTTAAGCCATTGATAAAATAGACTGTTCAAAGTCCCTAAATTTCCGCAAGATGGTTGAGGTCGAGCGCTCATCTCCACTGACAACCATTTTTTAATAGGTTGCAAATGTTCCGAGGGGGCGAACGTCGGGGTTTATAGCGGTGGGGGTAGAAAGGCCTCCTCAGGGTCTCCTTCCAAACCGTCCTCCACCCCCTATGTAGATAACGTCTACAGCCCTCGTTCTCGGCTATCTTTCGGAACAGTCTATTTTTGAAGACATGCCGCGCTATGCTCAATTATTTTCTGAGGCGGTGGACAAAATCTTTATGTTTTGATCAGTCAAATGAATGACCTAAGCAGCATTTTCACACGGTACTATTGATAATGCTATAAAACAGGTTATAACTGTAAGTCTGTGGACAAAATCCTATGGTGTGACCATTCAGTTGAACCTTTCAGCAGTACTTTCACGTGATACTATTTATTTAGCGTACAGTTCTACCTTCTACGTTTATGAACGCAATCTCATGGTGTTACCAGTCAAATTCAGCCTCTTTAGCTGTACTATTTGTTTTCCAATGGTTTTCTAGAAAATCACATTTGAGATAAACCTCGAATTCTGATTTCGCTCTTTATAAGGACTGTTTCTATACTACTTACAAAGCCTAACTACACTATATATATAGACTAAACTATAAAGCAGTTTTTAATGCTGTAAGATTCTGAGGTTTCCAGAGACGATCTTGTTTTCCAGCAAAGCACCTGAGGGAATATCGATCCTATCGCCATGATTAGCAATCACAATAACAGTGCCCTGAAGAAAAATAACATAAAATCAAAATCATCGCTGAAAAACAGCAAACTACGCAGCCAGCATTGATGCTATCAATTAGGAAATTTATTGCCATCCACGTATTAAAAAGGTATAAGAGAGACTGCTATCCATTTATCTGCACAGTCGACGCCTTGAAAGAACAGAAGACTGGCAAGAGAAGAGAATCCATCATTTAAGGTGGATAGCCAAGGCAAAATGTTTTACAATTTAATATAATAACGTCACTGTCGACGAACTGAAAACGTTAGAAAATAATATATCCACTTTTTATAAAGTTCTTCCAGTCTGTTTGTCTGGCTATCTCTAGGTTACTTCAGACTGGGCATAGCCCGTCCCAGGCGTTTGGGTTTTTCCTGCTCGCATCTCTTTGCGCAGCCACCACAATCTGAGCGCCTGGAACAGGCTAGACCGTACACCTCTTCTTCTGCCGTTACGTTCTACCAACACTAAGAAAGAGCTCACCTTCAGAGAGACTCCTTTGCCGAATGTGACGTCACCAGATACAGTCAGATGATCCAGTTCTAAGAGATCAGGAATGGTCTCAAAGCGTGCCAAGAAGTCCTTCACCTGTTGACCCACGCAAAAAAAAAAAAATAATAATAACGGTAAGGAAAATTCAGAAAATTTCACAGCGGGTTTGTAATAGTAGAGGACAGTTCAGTAAATTGAATTCGGATAACTCGAACGTCTCCGCTAACCCAAACAAAGCCCCATTTCCCTTGGATTTGACCCCTATTTTCAGTTATTTTCATTCGGTGAACTCGAACTCAGATAACTCGAATTCCCCGCTAACTCGAACTAATTTTCGTTTTCCTTAGTCAAGATTTAGAGCTGTATTTACCCCAGTAACTCGATTACTGGTTCTTGCAACTTACCACAGATGCCATCCTATTAGCTCTTGTTGTCGTGTAATCGGTAAAAACACTAAAACTAACACTACAGCAATTTGATTTTACTAAGTCCATTGAACAGTGCTTATAAAGACTTGACCGCAACAGAAAACCGCGCATAAAAACTCTCTGGCACCAAAGGTAATACAGGTCCTGGTCGGTCCTGAACATTATCAATCTCGTTCCCAGAGACTGCGATCCTTTTGGTCAGCACCAAGGATCACACCAACCGTCCGTTGCACGTTTCGCTGGATCAGGGTAACAAAAGCTCTAGGGACGAGATTGAAACATTAGGCACCGTGAGGAATGTCCACGCACCTTTTTGAAGTGTGAGCCGCTGAGTTGTACTATAGGCACAGGTGGAAATTGTCTAAGATGACTCATCTCCAGTTGGCCGTGTTTCATTTCATACAAGTTTGACATGATAATCAACAGATCAGAACAGGTTTTGACCGGAAGGAAACGTCTTCGTGGTACGTTTATACCTGCAAGTGTGGTGTTCGAAGGGATTATGATATCTGCAGCTGAAGCGTGATTTGACAAAAAAAATCTTTGAACCATTCATGTAACTTGCATGACGTTGCTAATAACAATAATAATAATGATAATGATAATGATAATAATAATAATAATGATGATTTTTTTATAATAACTATAATTTTATTCAATTTTGAAAAAAATATGTACATAACTTACAGAAATATTTGAAGTAAGAATTAAGCACTATAATTATAGCATTAAGAATTATATAAATCATAAAAATGGCAATCACGATTTCGCAAATTTATTCCTTGCGGCTCAGATGCGATCAATACCTCTTGCAGGCAGTCCAGAGTTTTCAATTAAGTCATAACAAAAGAGAATTATCCGTCTCTGATATTAAAAAAAAAAAAAGTTAAAAATAAAGATACTGATGTTGACAATGATGATAATAAACGTAACAATTAATCAACAATTACACCATTAACATCGCCGCGTTACCAACATTACATCATCATTATCATCATCATCATCATCATCATATCTAAAACAGTTTCTACGTGTTATCTTTTACCATGAGCTCCTTCAAAATTCTTCATGGCAGCTCCAACAGCTGTCTCCAGTTGAATGATGCGCATTCCGTTGTCAAGTGTCTACAACAGCAACAAGAAAAACATAGAGGACTGTTACTACAAGTACTTAACAGTGACTTAATGAAACAAAAGGGGTTTGTGCAAAAAAGACAAAATTAAACTGACAGTGCACTGTTATGGAAAAAATTAAGCCAGATGTTTTTAAGTAAATCACTCACTTAACAGACTGAAATGCAAGAAGTTCCCCAATATAGTCGATCACAGTTGGGCAAGTCAAGCAAGTACACACACACACGCACACAAAAGCTCTCTCTGGTCCTGCCGTACAGCTGTACCTTCAGATATCTGACTGAACACTACTGTTCACTGTCAATTCACAGACCAAACTAAGCCAGTTCTGTTTTCTTAGAGTCCCACTGGGGAGGAAACTCTCTATAATGGCCAATACTGTGAACCCCTAAGAGTGATCAGCATCAAATTTCTCCTTGTAATATCAATGCTTTGTAAAATAGAGTGGTCACGAGAATTACGGACATGATCACAGACAAGATGAATTTGCTTGATATTGAATCAAATTCTTCCCACTACTGTAAGAATTGAAAAGGAGCAACAAAATGAGAATTTAAATTTTGATCTTAGGGTTTAAAGGGGTAGGGGCCAACAGGTGTATTTTATGGCTGTGACAAACCCCAAAAAACTCTCTAGCTTAGTGATTTATTCATAATGAAAAAACAGTGCATTTGCAACAGTTAAAGGGAATGCAGTGGTCTAAACGAATATGTGAAAAGGGTACCATTAATTTTGTCAATGAGACTTATAGGAAAGGGTTTAACTTTTTATTTGCATATAATGAGAAACGATGTGTCAAAACAAGTTTTTTTTCTTACATTCCATTTGAAAGCTTGGGTTTTCCAGTCAATATAAAGCAACAAGAAAAAAGAATAATGATAATAAAAAATAACTGCAAGAAAAGCACTAAAAATTCAGTTTGAAAATCATGTCACTTAAGTAGTGACTGTCGATATTAGAACAGAAGCGTTAAGCTCCTTTATCGAACTTTGATCGGCTAAAATTTTCCATAAATTAACCACGGATCCCTGCGGATGGGATCGGAAAAATTCCGAGAACAAATTAAAAATGCAATCCATGATAAACATCAGAAGTTACACTCCTTACAATAGATGTCAATCTTAACAGACGCTTAAATATTAAGAGAAATTACACAGTATCATTATTATAATTCTAATATTTTTAATTGCCTGTAAAAACCATGAGCTGCATGAAAACGGGAATACTAGCAAACTGGCCAAAACTACCAAAAATAGGAATAGAAGTAATTCCCTGAAAGTCCAGACGAGGACGAAAGGTACTTTAGACGGTTCCAGCGGAAGCATAATAACATAGAACATATCTGTTTCAGCATGTTCAGTACAACGAATTCATGACAGGCGAAGGTTTATGTTGAGCACTATTTTAAACGTGTACATCTAAACAAGTAATAAATGAATTTTCCAGACATCTAACAGTACCTCCCAATTAAACATCCTTAAGTTAATTCATCATACAGTAACCATTGAAGGGCATGCCCTTCATTTTAAACATGATAGCCTTTTCCAGGCGTTCAGATCGGTTAAGCGCGTGTTCAGATGGTGGGGAGCGAGTTAAATCGTACCCGGGGAAAACAAGGGGGAAACGAGAGGAGACTGGGAGAGAGAACGGCTCCAAATTGATCCATTGTTATCAGAATCGTATTCTGAATCGAAATGGCAATGGAAACATTACCAAAGAAAGGGAGAAACTTAAACAAGGCCTGTCCACGCTTACCACCAATAAGCCACGAGTTTGTGTGCAAGCTTGACAGAAGCCAAGGTAATTGGATACAGAGGATAGGACATGGCCATGTTTGCGATGAAATAATTTATCGTCTCTCTTAAGTTTGGCCTTTTTGTAAACTAACTAACTAACTAACTAACTACGTAAATAAATAATGATTTGTTGGTAGCACATCCACAAAGTGGCTCTTCGTCTACCTGATTCCTGGTCGAACTGCAATTTGCAAATGTTGGTTTTTGAGGAGAGGGGAAAACCGCAAACATCTCGGAGCAAAAGGGGAGAAGCAAGTAGTAAGGGGGGCGGGTTTGGGCACCAGGGGGGCTTCATGTAAGCGTCACGAAATGTCCTCGATAAAAAAATGTGGGGGAGGGGTGGGTTATACTTACCTGAAGAGGGAGAGGTTAGGGTTAGGGTTAGGGTTAGAGAGCCTCTTGTAACCCGAGTAGGTTAGGGTTAGGGTTAGGGCTAGAGAGCCTCTTGTAACCCGAGTAGGTTAGGGTTAGAGTGGGGTTTATATTTGTGGAGGAGGATTGTGTCTTGGCCTTGTGGTACGGGAAAAAAATTCGTGAGGGCGCATGCGCGTGGTGAAAAGTTAGGGTTATATTGTGGGGATGCGGGTTGTGCCTTGTGGGAAGGGTTAGGGTCGAGGGCGCATGCGCGTGGTGGAAAGTTAGGGTTTAGGGTTAGGGTTATATTGTGGGGATGAGGGTTGTGCCTTGTGGTAAGACCCAATTCATGAGGGCGCATGCGCGTGGTGGAAAGTTAGGGTTTAGGGTTAGGGTTATATTGTGGGGATGAGGGTTGTGCCTTGTGGTAAGACCCAATTCATGAGGGCGCATGCGCGTGGTGGAAAGTTAGGGTTTAGGGTTAGGGTTATATTGTGGGATGAGGGTTGTGCCTTGTGGTAAGACCCAATTCATGAGGGCGCATGCGCGTGGTGGAAAGTTAGGGTTAGGGTTAGGATTAAGGGTGCTAGGGTTCGGGGGTTCCTTGTGGTAAGGTGAAGCTAGAAGGAGGGCGCATGCGCGTTGGGTGTGAGGGTACCTTACTTGATTAGGTTAGGGTTAAGTTTATATAAGAGGATGAGGGTTCGGGCTTGGCCTTGTGGTACGGGGAGGAATTGGAAAGGGCGCATGCGCCTTGTGGAAGGTTTAGGGCTAGGGCTAGGGTTAGGGTTAGGGTGAAGGGTTAAGGGCTAGGATTAGGGTTAGCCTTGTGGTAAGGCCAAATCGCGAGGGCGCATGCGCGTTGTGGAAGAAGAAGAAGAAAAAATGGTGGATTCCCAGTCCCCGCAGCTTGGAGGAGGAGGCTGCGTATTATCCGTTCTAAGGACGAGGCCACCCCTTTCACTGCTTGTTGCTGGGGCTTTTATTTTTTGGTGGAGACTAGGCTTCCCCGGGGCCTTTTAAAAAAAAAAAAAAAAGAGCCTCGATGGTTCGCACGAAGACGAAAAAGAAAGAGCAGGCAGCAAAAGAAGAAGAAGAAGGAATAGTTCCCACCAAGGATCCACTCCGGAAGCCCGGGGTGGAGTCGAACCACCAACCGTTCGATTTGGAATCGAACGCGCTACCCCTTGCGCCACCGGGCTTGGGACATGCAGGCACTCGCCAAGTTAGCACCAAACAACAACCTTTTTTATTCCTATTTTTTTTTTTAAATCAGTGTACGGTTTACATCTCAAGTCTAGAAGTACAAGATTGCTCAAAAGGTAATGGACCCGCATGTTCCCATCTCTCCGGGTTTCGAAGACTCACGCGTTGGAGGGCTTGCCCTATGAAACGATCGTTGACCTTATGACCACAGGTTTGACTAGGGTACGCTTGCAACGCTTTTCCGTTGGTGAGCAGATGTTTCCAATGCTCCTGCACCTATTGCTCGAGAAGAGGGACTGCATAGGTCTTCAAGGGGAGGCCGTCACTGTTCAAGAGTTCGCAATGTTGGCCGTGCGTCCAGAGGGCGAGCCGAGGGTGTCCTGGGGACCGGCGGGATCTTAGTTGACAAGGTACGCGGCGGGTTTAGCGGTGATGAGCTTGTTGGGTAAGGGATTCCTGGCAAACACGCCTTGAAAACCAGGCCCTAACACGGGATTGTGTCGCGCCAAATAGTCCAACTGCACGTTCTTCAGAGGCCCTTGCTCCATCTTTCTTTTCTTCTTTAGATATCGCCAATAGGGAAGAGAGGCGATCCGTAGAGGACGTTCTCCGCAAGGGGTTTAACAGGGGTCGTAGAGTAGGCGGTATGCATCGTTTCAAAGAGCGAGTCGAGGGGGTACCAAGACGGATAGCTCAGAGATTCCTAACACGGCACGGATGAAGCACTGAAATGGGCGCCGTTTGTCAGACACTGAAGGGTTCGTCGGTGGCAGAGCCTTTATACTTTTGCCTAGGGGTGACGTCACACATCAAGGGGTTCTTGACCAAACGGAGCGTGAGTTGCGCTCATCGACGGGTTTCATCTTCGTCCCGTGGGGCACATTCTGGAATGGCTAGCAAAGAATGGTTACGCTATTCACAGTACTTGACTAGACAGATATTCTAATTGGTTTCTAAAAAAAGGAGTGTTCTATTAACGTATTGTGCAAGAGTATTGTTCCCAAAATGTAGTGGCATGCAAGAGTATTGTTGTATAGAAACAAAAGAGTCTTTATGCAATAGAATAAATACGTATTGCCTACGTGACGTTTAGGTTTGACTTGTCCGCTCGAATAGATTCTTCATGGCGTCTTGAGCTTGGCTGGGGAAGGCTTTGGATCCTATGATAGCGCTTCTGGGGGCCAGAATGGGAAATCGAGACGTCATGCGCGTCAATCTTGTCGAAGAAGGGGTCCATTCGTACCAGTGATGAAAATTCACATCGTAGACAAAAACATGTTTTTGTAAATCCACGGCTATTTGAACGGCCCAGCCTGTCCCGCCTTGCACTTGTTTTTGACTGGCACTCAAATACCCAAACGCAAAGATCGAGTCCGCCTCGTTCACCACAAAGTAGTAGCGCAGTAAAAGTTCGCAGGCGATAGGACTTTTAGGCACGGGGCGACCTGACGCATAAGCCGCGTGGCCGAGTGGTTCGCACGCGTTTTCCAAGTCTTCTCGGGGCAAGGGGGTGATGTGGGTGCTTCTCGGGTGATTCGGGCCAATCTTAATGGTGACAGGAATGCCATAGTCTAAGGCTAGCGTTTCGGCCGCTTGCTCGGCGCCTTGACTGCCTCCTGTCACAATCCGATAATCGTGGAGGCGGGGAATGTCCATCATCGCTTCGTCTGGATCCATTCCGTGAGGTGACTGAGGCCGATTGCAAGAGAAAGAGGTCTTACGTAGAAAAAAGAAAGACCCAATCAGAAGGTGAGAGGTCCCAATAGGGTGGAGTCAGGTGACCTGTGTCGTCACTCGGGGGGCTCTATAAGAAGAGAGAGGCTTTTCGCTGGGACTCATTAGGCGATGATGGGAGAAGACGGCGCCGGCCCGGTGGTCGCTAAGAAAGAGGGGCACATGCCTCTGTACCCCTATGAATACAAACGCAAGAAAGGCGGGAAAAAAAAGCCAGACCCTCCTAGCAAAAAAGTCAAAGACGATGGAACCACGGTCTCTTCGTGTGTGGAACAAGTGCCGCCTTTTTGTTGTCCTGTGCATCCTTTGTTGACGTTGCGCCAAACGAGCGGAGAGTGGATTTACCTGTATTGTCCCGAAGAAAGTTGTGCGTTTTCCTGTCCTCTCGAGAAGTTTCAACTCATCGAACGGTTGTTTCTAGAACAAGTCCACTGTGAGGTCCGAACCTATTGGGAAAGTATGCGCTGTTTCTGCCAGAAACGAGTCCGACTCCGATTGAGTCAAACCACCAAGAATCCCCATCGCCTGTTCTTAAGCTGCCGCAAGAAAGACTGTGAGTTTTTCCAATGGATTAATGTCCCCTTATCCCTAAAGATCACGAGCCATTTACTAGGAATTATGCCTGGGAAGCAAGAACCCGACGAAGAAACCCTGGCTGCCTGGCCCACGACGTTGACGCCCGATCATCTGGGGATGGATCCCACCTTCCAGCATTTAACCGGAGTGGGATTGTTTTAGAAGAAAAATCAATAAAACGGCGACGCACTTTGCGCTTGAATCAGACGGGGGCGGGCTTTTGGCGAGAATTCTATCAAGAGGGGGGCGCTTCCTCGGTCTGCAAGGTATGAGTGACCCCGAGAATCCCACCACCATCAAGCGCCTGGTGCAAGAGATTGTGCAGTTGACTCGAAAAATAGTGGACTTGACGGCTGAAAGAGAGACTCTTGAGCAAGAACGCAATCAGTATCAGCGAGAACGTCATCACTATCAGCACCGCTTCCTAGAGGAGCGACAGAAGCGGCTTCACGTAGAACGCCAACTGTTCGAAAAGCAAGACCCCAACTACCTTGAAGGAGCCATGGATGGTTCCCCGGCAAGCCATGCACAAGCAACGATGGACCGAGCATCCCAAACGGACGCAAGTGGTTAAATAGGAGGAGGACCGAGAAACGCGAGAGCAAGCAGCCCCCTATTTTATCAGGCCCGGAGAGAGAAAGAAACCAGGGGCGAGTCGCCTGAGGGAGCAGCCAGGGAGTATTTTAACGCAATAAAAGAAAAACGCACTTACACGGGTGTCGTGTTGTTGTTCTTGCAGCGCGGGTGCCATGAGTAAGAACAAGAAGAAGCGCGGAGTGATTTGGGCGGAGGCCTATGAAACGCCCTCGCGCCAGGGGAGTTTGGGAGGAGTAGAGCGCTTTGCGCGAGCGCAGAGCGTGTCGATTGGCCGTGCCCGGCAAGCGTTGCAACCTTTGTTGAGTTACACGTTGCATAAACCTCGACGTCGCCGATTCCCCACCCTACCCGTGGTGGTGCTTGGCATGGACGAACAATGGGTGGCCGACCTGGTGGAAATGCAAGCCCTGAAAAAGTGGAATCGCGGGGTGCGGTACCTGTTGACGGTGGTGGACGTGTTGTCGAAATACGCTTGGGTGGAACCTCTGAAGGACAAGACCGGCAAAGCAGTGGCGGCGGCGTTCGAGCGCATCCTGAAGCGGGCTAAGGGACGACAGCCTCTGCGATTGCAGACGGACGCCGGGAAAGAGTTCTACAACCGCGTGTTTCAGAGTGTGATGACGCGACACAACATTCATCATTTCTCGACCCGCGGGGATACCAAGGCGTCGGTGGTGGAACGATTCAATCGTACCTTGAAAGAACGCATGTACCGTTACTTTACCGCCCGCAACACCTACCGGTACGTGGATGCCTTACCTTATTTGGTGCAAGGGTACAACGCCACCAAACATCGAAGCATTGGCATGGCCCCTCGCGACGTGACGCGGGCCGAGGAGCGCCAGGTGTGGCAACGTCTGTACGGCAAACGCTTGGCCCGTCACGTGCGTCCGCAATGGAAACCGGGCGATCGCGTCCGATTACAGAAACAGCACCGGCCGTTCGAGAAAGGGTATCTGCCCGGCTGGACCGAAGAGGTGTTCATCATCGACCGAGCCGTGCCGGGGCCCGTGGCCACCTATAAAATCAAGGAGTGGGACGGAGAGCCCATTGAAGGCACCTTCTATGAACAAGACGTACAGAAAGTTGACGTGCCGGACGACGCGCTGTTTCGCGTGGAGAAAGTATTGCAGCGTCGACGCCAAGAGGTCAAGGTGCGTTGGAAAGGCTGGCCCAAAAAGTACGACAGTTGGATTCCCAAGCGTAGTTTGGCCTCGTTATGAGTCGTCGAGTGGCCTTGATGCCCGCCCCGTTGGCGGCGCCGTTTGGTCGTATGCAGAGTGCCCCGCTACCCAGCCAAAAGACCTGGATGGATATGATGGGACGTTTGGAAGCCAAGTACGGACCCAAGAAGAGGAAGAAGAAGGTCAAGAAGGTCCGGAAGAAGAAGAAGCGCCCTGCCAAGAAGAAGCGTCCCTCCAAGAAGGCCCAGCGCGCGTTCCGGGCCAAGTTGCGAGGCATGGTCAAGCGCGGCAAGAGCGTCACGTTGGACACGACGCTACGTCGGTTGGTGCAAGAGTTCCCCCAGGCCGATCACGCGTTGAAGGTCTGGCCCAAACGGTCCAGTTTGCATAGTACCGTGGGTCGGGTGCCAGGGTCCAAGCGTAAATTGAATACGTTCCTATAAAAACGGGTCAGTCTCGACCCGAGAGGAAAGAGAGCGATGGAACCGTCGAGTCGTTCGTTGTACGTCACTTTGCTGAGTAACACCAGCAAACCGGAATTTCCCCACAATACGCCGGCTTCGTTAAAGGTGCGTCTGCCGTACCCGTTGCGCGTCAAGAACTGGCAGGTGGGCGTGGCCGGCGTCTACTTACCCGGGCCACCGAATGTGGTCTCGCACGCGGTGTCGTCGCATCCCGTGACGTCGCATCCGACCGCCCCTCTGACGGAACATCGACAATCGAATTTGTACAAGGGATCGACCAACCAACGATTGGTGCGCATGTATTCCCGAGCCATGAAGGGTGACGATGTGACCAGGACACAAGAGATCACCTCGACCATGGAGGACGCCGACATGCCCGAAGCCACCACGGGGGTGACGTTTATGAAAAAAGTGGTCCGTTGGTTGCAACAAGATAGGTTGAAGAAACTCTTTACCGGGTATATCTTTGGTACCACCGAGGTGGATTATACGCCTCGGTTCGAATGGAAGGACGAGGCGGGGGTGTCTACGTTGTGGATCATGAATGATAAAATCAACATTGCCTTCAACAAACCGCGCCCTTACTTGGGGTTCAATCTGGTGTTGGCTGAAACGATGGGATGGATTAAGAAAAAGGAAGACCAATCGTACGAGCAGGGTCCCAATTTGTTGATGTACCCGCATGTGAAGCGTCCCAAGGCCCCGAAGATCGGGGCCGACGGGGATAAGAACCAACTGTTCACGTTTTCGGATTACGTGCACGTGAACCGAGGCATGGCGTATATGTCCATGGTGATGGATTGGCAGTTTGTGAATTTGGACGAGGCCTATGCCCAGGCCACCACGCACGTGTACGTCCCTCCCAAGGTCCTGTGGAATCGTTTCCGATGGATCATGGACGACGAGAGCGTGTGGATCAAGGATGGGGGGGTTAGTTCCTTGGGGTTTGTCAATCTGGAAGGCTCCCCGCATTATTGGAAGAAGAAGACCGTGGGCATGACGTTGACGAAAAGCGGCAACAAGTACGAACCCAAGTTTGGTTGGCTCATCGGCACCACCAAGCTGAGCAAGACCGGCACGTATAGAATCATCGTCGAGATCTACACGACCGACAAGATCTTGTTTGACAAGACGAGCGTGACTGCCTGGACTAGTTTCTACGTGCAGAACATCGACTCGGCCGTGACGACGCACGTGCACGAATACCTGGGCACCCACATGGTGTATTACCATCGCCTCGTGCAAGATTTCCGGCTGACGCAGCAGTCGGACGATACGTCGCGGATGTTCCTCAAGGTGACCATGGACGGCGTGCCCAGCACGTACCCGGCCACGTTGACGGATCAATGTTACGTGGTGGTCTACGGGTACAACATCGCGGCGCCATGGCAACCCATCAGTCAAGTCACCGACGTGTACGACGATCATCCGGTCATTCGGCGAGGCACCACCACCACCTCCACCAGCAGCACCACCCAAACGACCACCAAACCCACGCATACCGGGAGTCAAGAGAAACAGAAGAAGACCACGGTGACGCCCGCGACGCACGGGGACCTACCCACGCGTTCGGTGCATCTGTACTGCAATGTGGGGGAGAGCAGTATCGTGGGGACGCAGATCACCAATTTCTTGCGAGACCTGCCCTATAAAGACGAGCCCATCCGCTGGGAACCGGAACACGTGCAGTATCACCGGGTGCGCGGAGACACGGTGGAGATTGTCGAAGTGGAAGTGTCCGAGACGAACGGACACTTCACTTCACTTCACTCATTGTCGCTGGGCTTTATGGGGTTTTTGGCATTTTAAAATTTTTTTTAGGGTTTTTCATTTTTTTAAAGGGAAAATACACTGTCATTGTCATCATCGTCATGGCAAGGTCTGCTCGTCAGTGGTGATGGGGTGAAGCCATAGGGGTACGTGTGAAAGTCGTCCGGGTCCACCACGCGTTTGCTCGCCACCAACTGGTAGCGCTTAATTTCGGTCCTCGTTTGGAGTCGCTTGGTCGTGGCATCCCGCACGATCTTGTGGGGGTTGAAGATCGGAATGGATCTAGTCTGGGCTTGAGGATGCTGAAGTTCGTCGAGCACATTGCGTTTTAAAATGTCAAAGTTCAATTGTTCCTGGCCGCGAGCATTGAGGGAAAAGCCTCGGACTTTGCACTCGACTTTGCCTTGAAGAGTGACGTAGCCGTAATTCTTGGGACTAGCCGTGGCGAATTCCGTGATGGTATCTCCCTCGTCTAATTCATTTTTGAACTGGCCCAGGTACGCTCCCGTTTCGAGGGTGGGTTGCCCTGGTGCATGTTTGTAAATGATGCTGTCCGTGTCCATGTACAAAACTTGCTGGGGCTGTAACAGAAACAAGGCTCGACGATACAAATGCAGACGGGCATGGGCGGTGGTAAAGGCGGCGATAAAAATGTTGATGTGAGGCTGGATGGGTGCGGCTTCCGTAATCTTATTATAGACGATTTCTAACATCTCTTCGTTGACCACACGGATGGCGTGGATGTGGACATCATCTTGGTTGAGGAGTTGATGAAACTTGGCAGGACTGGAGATGGCTTCCACTTGGCATTTGTTGCTGGCCTGGCCAAATTTGCCCCAAAAACTATTGAGCATCAATTTCGCCAAGGCACGTTTCGCGGGGTTCTTCTCGATCTGCGCGTACTCTAACTGGACTCCTTCGTGTTCCAGGTAGGCTGCTATGTATTCCTGCCGTTTTAATGCATCTGACCCACGCTGGCTGGCCACCCATCGGCTTCCTGTTTGATTTTGAGGAAGGTGTTAATGTATTGGGTGAAGAGGGAAGAACTGGTATGCGGAAAATGCCAGATCTCGTGGACTTGTAATACATCGTAGCCTTGGGCAAGGGCTTCTTCCAATTCGATGGTGGTCCACGTACCCGTCAGAGCGCGATCTCTGTCTGCGTGAGGGCAGTCACGACTCCTTTCTAAGAGGGGTTTGGCCAATTCGGCTTCGACACAGGATCGGCACAATGGGAAGAGTAATTTGCCTTGGACTCTGTAGGGCAGCACGGGCAAGTACAACCCATACGGCGGCAGCACAGTGACTTTGGCCAAACCAAAGTATGGCGTCAGGTCGGTGGACTGTAGTTCTGTCAGGATGACTGGATGGCCTACCGGGTAAACGTTGCTCTTGTTGACAAACGGGTACAAGGAGGTAAAATCCACGTATTGAATGGATTCACCTTGGTCAGGATCAGCCACGGCATGCATGGTCACGGCTTCAGTACGACCCCCATAAAAGGCGTCTCGAGGTTCTAGGCGGTCTACGAACTCCAACCCGTCCACGAACCCTTGGATATCCTCGCGGCTGGCCTTGAGACGTTTCCACTCGCACTCCCACATGGTTTGGAGAGAGTACCCAGACTGAACGATGGCTTGGTCTCTCGCCTGGGTGCGAAGGTACAGGTCATGCATGGTCTGGCGATCGTGCATCCGGATCTGGACGTGGCGGCTCGGAAAACAGGCAGGGCACCCGTGGAAAAAACAACCGTGGAATTCGTAGACGGTGCGTGTGGTGGGATTGTAACCGTCCACGCGCATGGGCTGGCAGGCGATCAGGAGCGTCATTTCACCTTTGTTTTTGGCATGCTGAATGTAATCTTCTTCCAAAAACGGATGAGGGTAGTCAGGGTAGGCTTGGGCCATCAGGTCATGGTGCTCCCACTCGTCGGGGGTGATGGCCGCATGTCGGGCCTCTCGTTCCACGTGCTCTTGCCAATAGAGCCATTCCAGGGCGGCCCGGGAATAAGGTTTGCCTTTGTGATGCCAGCCTCGAATGGGTTCCGAGGCAATGGTCTGAGGGGTCAAACAATGTTTGCGAAAAAATCGGTTGCAGGCGGACGCAATGGTCACACAATGTTCAAATGGGTTAAACCCCGGTAGTTGTTCAAATTCGGCGGCAAATTTGGTACATCCTTCTTTGAGGAGGCGAACATCACTTTGGCAGTAACTAAGGAGTTCCTCTTGAAAATGGAACTCGTAATGTTCGGCCCGGCGTTCTGCATGCCACTGCATAAACTCCTCTTTTCTGGCAGGCGACATGCCTTGAGGGTCATAGTAATCTTGGGCTGGGATAGGTCCAATGTAGTCTTGGTGGTCTTGGGTATTAAAAAAATGGGGAAAAAACCCCTTTTTCAGTTCTTGTAATCCAAAGGCTTTAGGAAACGCTGCCAAAGGCATTGGCAAAAAAGACAAACTGTCCAGGAACTTGAGTCCCATAAAGGACAGGGACAAAATTTTGGCCCCAATGACTATCTGCTCTGGTTTCACGTACTGTTTGTAACACTGTTCCAAAATGAAGTAACTGTCATAGCCCTTGAAATTATGGGCCAGGCAAATGACTTTTCGTTTGACGTGCGGATTGTCTGTCCTGGTTAAGGATTGGCACCAGTCTAAGAAGGCCTCAATGCAGGATTCACCCTTGAAGGTGAACTGTTCATTACTTTCGGACGTTTCTGCACATAGTAAATTGGCCACGTGCTCACCGGTGTCTTGGCGGGCTTCAATGTCAAAGTAGAGGAATAATGGATGGGGCAAGACGTTTGTAGTCTCAGGCTCGGTTTCCTCACTGTGATTGGCTTGGAGGGTGGCCAACCCGGCGGAGGCTCCACGATGGCTGCGTGGACCCATGGGGCGTGCCTGCTCTACGATCGGCTGGATGTAACATCGATGGGTGTCTGTGGGCACCTGTTCTTTACAGGATGGGCATTTGCCGTACCCGCATTTGTGTCGTTGGGCGGCTGATCCTTGGCACAATGTCTGGCAGTCGGGGCAACGCTTTTGGGTGCTGCACACAGATGCTTGGGGAACGGGCGCTACACGGCCCGCACTGGTATGCGTCTGGTGGTTCAGGAGGCAGGCGGCGCCGAAAAAGAAGCGGTTGCAGTCTCGGCATAGGACGGTGGCCGGGCCAGCTGCTGTGGAAAAGTCGCGGCATTGGGCTTGGTGGCAACAGGTACATTTCCGGCCTGGACAACGGTGATGTTGCAAATCGTTGCTGTTAAAGGATTTTTCACAGTCGAGGCAGTAATAGTTTTTGCCAAAGAAGCCACTCAACGAATGACATACATGGTAATGGTCCTGGACTTTGATGAGGCAGAGGAGTTTGTCCTCGGGTTGGCGAGGGCCTTTAAAAATAATTTGATACCCATGGTCGGCGGACACCACCACAATTTGGTAGTCGGCCAATACAATTTGAAATAAGTTCAGTTCTCCTAGGCCACACGGGCCTTCGGGCACACCGGCACATCTGTGTAGTTGGCGGGCGAGGGTTTCTTGAAGGGGGCGTCCCATTCTAATGTGTTTGTACTGTTCGTCACGGGATCCCCAATCTCGGCAAGCTTTGGCGGTGACCAATGCTCGGGCACAACACAATTCGTCTTTGTTTTCAATACGCACGACACTTTTTTTGTTTTTTAACAACTGTTCAATGGGTTGGGTGCCGGGCCGTTGGCCGCGACTGCCTGACCCGACCCCACTGTCTCGGATATGACTGACTTCAATATGGAAGCTATCATCGATGGCAAAGTTCTCGTTGGAGTTGAGAATTTTACTTAGTTGGTGCATCATCATTTGGGCGGGTTCGGTGTCTTGGAGCCAATCACGGACTCTGACTCGGGAAGACTGGTAGGCGTGCTGTAGTCTGTTGCTGGACATGTTGATCATTAAGTGATCATTCTCGTGCACCCCCGGCTGGTCCAACACTTGGCGCTGGATGGCGATCTGGAGGGCTTGATTCAACAAAGATGGAAGCTGGTCTCGCGGAATCAGTTCGGGACGAAGGGCACCTCTCCGTTGGACGAAGCGCGTGGTAAACACACGGCGATGCAGTCCAAATTTACGCACTCGACGATCCACGTGGGGAATGAGTTCAAATTCTAAAGGCAATGAGTCGGCTTCGGCGGCCTGGAGAGCCTCTAGGCAAGCCGCCTCTTCAGCGCTATCATTCAGGGCCGCTTGGACAGGATCTTTCAAGGCTTCCAGAACCTCCAAACAAGCGGCATCTTCATCCGAATCATTCAAGGCGGCGGTAATCGTAGGATCAGACGGGATAACGTCAACAGCAGTTAAACAGTCTTCCACGGGATTGTTCAAGACGGTAGCAGTACAGGACAAGCTTGGAAGTCTGCCATCGGCCATCGTTGGAGGAACAAAGTACAGAGAACACAAAGGGATGACGAAAGTAGTGACGAAGAAACTGACTGGAATCCAGGTACCAGCTCCCAAAGGCGTCTGTTGCCACGACAGAATTATGGCTTGGCTGTTTGTCTCTGTTCCAAAGGCATGGAGGGAACTAAATGGGCGCACCGAGAAAATGAGGGAGATGTACAAGACAAAGGCAACTAAGGCGTGGCAAGCCTTGGAGAGGATCATTCACTTTCGAGGTCTGCAACTTCTCCTGAAGAGACAGCTTCTTCTTTCAAAGAGAATGAAAACGGCTTAGCAGGATGTGACGACGGCTCCACAGGAGGCTCCCGGTTTTGTCTTGGCCAATTCGAGCGCATCGGACTCGAGCGAAGCCCGGAATACGATGAAGTGCTGAAGGGCTGAGGGCTCTTTTTATAAGGAGAAGGTCGTTTTCCCAAGAGGGCGTCCCAGAGGCCCTCTTGGGAAGGGGGAACCCAGGGGGGATGGGGGGGTATCCCCCGGGTTTTTGGGGGCCTAAAGGGGGGAGTCTGGAACTAGGTAGGAAAGGTATAAAGAGTCGAGGTAGTCCGGCAGGCCTCGTTCATCAAATGGGGTCACGGGATGGCTGCTGCGTAGTTTGCGTGGGAAGTATCTTTCGACGGTACTTGGTGGACCAGACGCTCGTTTCCTTGGGAGTCAGCCGAAAGGAGCTCGAACCCTCCGATGTTCAGTACATGCCCTGCTGTGGCCGGTCCATACATCACAGCTGTGTGCGTGCTTGGTTTGGCTTTTTACTGTCCAAGAATTGTTTGGTCCTTTGTCCCTATTGCCATGACAGAATTACCGGGCCCGTCTTCAGGCACAGACTGCAAAGTGCGTCGCCGTTTTATTGATTTTTCTTCTAAAACAATCCCACTCCGGTTAAATGCTGGAAGGCGGGATCCATCCCCAGATGATCGGGCGTCAACGTCGTGGGCCAGGCAGCCAGGGTTTCTTCGTCGGGTTCTTGCTTCCCAGGCATAATTCCTAGTAAATGGCTCGTGATCTTTAGGGATAAGGGGACATTAATCCATTGGAAAAACTCACAGTCTTTCTTGCGGCAGCTTAAGAACAGGCGATGGGGATTCTTGGTGGTTTGACTCAATCGGAGTCGGACTCGTTTCTGGCAGAAACAGCGCATACTTTCCCAATAGGTTCGGACCTCACAGTGGACTTGTTCTAGAAACAACCGTTCGATGAGTTGAAACTTCTCGAGAGGACAGGAAAACGCACAACTTTCTTCGGGACAATACAGGTAAATCCACTCTCCGCTCGTTTGGCGCAACGTCAACAAAGGATGCACAGGACAACAAAAAGGCGGCACTTGTTCCACACACGAAGAGACCGTGGTTCCATCGTCTTTGACTTTTTTGCTAGGAGGGTCTGGCTTTTTTTTCCCGCCTTTCTTGCGTTTGTATTCATAGGGGTACAGAGGCATGTGCCCCTCTTTCTTAGCGACCACCGGGCCGGCGCCGTCTTCTCCCATCATCGCCTAATGAGTCCCAGCGAAAAGCCTCTCTCTTCTTATAGAGCCCCCCGAGTGACGACACAGGTCACCTGACTCCACCCTATTGGGACCTCTCACCTTCTGATTGGGTCTTTCTTTTTTCTACGTAAGACCTCTTTCTCTTGCAATCGGCCTCAGTCACCTCACGGAATGGATCCAGACGAAGCGATGATGGACATTCCCCGCCTCCACGATTATCGGATTGTGACAGGAGGCAGTCAAGGCGCCGAGCAAGCGGCCGAAACGCTAGCCTTAGACTATGGCATTCCTGTCACCATTAAGATTGGCCCGAATCACCCGAGAAGCACCCACATCACCCCCTTGCCCCGAGAAGACTTGGAAAACGCGTGCGAACCACTCGGCCACGCGGCTTATGCGTTAGGTCGCCCCGTGCCTAAAAGTCCTATCGCCTGCGAACTTTTACTGCGCTACTACTTTGTGGTGAACGAGGCGGACTCGATCTTTGCGTTTGGGTATTTGAGTGCCAGTCAAAAACAAGTGCAAGGCGGGACAGGCTGGGCCGTTCAAATAGCCGTGGATTTACAAAAACATGTTTTTGTCTACGATGTGAATTTTCATCACTGGTACGAATGGACCCCTTCTTCGACAAGATTGACGCGCATGACGTCTCGATTTCCCATTCTGGCCCCCAGAAGCGCTATCATAGGATCCAAAGCCTTCCCCAGCCAAGCTCAAGACGCCATGAAGAATCTATTCGAGCGGACAAGTCAAACCTAAACGTCACGTAGGCAATACGTATTTATTCTATTGCATAAAGACTCTTTTGTTTCTATACAACAATACTCTTGCATGCCACTACATTTTGGGAACAATACTCTTGCACAATACGTTAATAGAACACTCCTTTTTTTAGAAACCAATTAGAATATCTGTCTAGTCAAGTACTGTGAATAGCGTAACCATTCTTTGCTAGCCATTCCAGAATGTGCCCCACGGGACGAAGATGAAACCCGTCGATGAGCGCAACTCACGCTCCGTTTGGTCAA
Source organism: Porites lutea (assembly GCF_958299795.1). Classification (NCBI taxonomy): domain Eukaryota; kingdom Metazoa; phylum Cnidaria; class Anthozoa; order Scleractinia; family Poritidae; genus Porites; species Porites lutea. Next base: position 25,435,505 of record NC_133207.1, read on the forward strand.
GAACCCCTTGATGTGTGACGTCACCCCTAGGCAAAAGTATAAAGGCTCTGCCACCGACGAACCCTTCAGTGTCTGACAAACGGCGCCCATTTCAGTGCTTCATCCGTGCCGTGTTAGGAATCTCTGAGCTATCCGTCTTGGTACCCCCTCGACTCGCTCTTTGAAACGATGCATACCGCCTACTCTACGACCCCTGTTAAACCCCTTGCGGAGAACGTCCTCTACGGATCGCCTCTCTTCCCTATTGGCGATATCTAAAGAAGAAAAGAAAGATGGAGCAAGGGCCTCTGAAGAACGTGCAGTTGGACTATTTGGCGCGACACAATCCCGTGTTAGGGCCTGGTTTTCAAGGCGTGTTTACCAGGAATCCCTTACCCAACAAGCTCATCACCGCTAAACCCGCCGCGTACCTTGTCAACTAAGATCCCGCCGGTCCCCAGGACACCCTCGGCTCGCCCTCTGGACGCACGGCCAACATTGCGAACTCTTGAACAGTGACGGCCTCCCCTTGAAGACCTATGCAGTCCCTCTTCTCGAGCAATAGGTGCAGGAGCATTGGAAACATCTGCTCACCAACGGAAAAGCGTTGCAAGCGTACCCTAGTCAAACCTGTGGTCATAAGGTCAACGATCGTTTCATAGGGCAAGCCCTCCAACGCGTGAGTCTTCGAAACCCGGAGAGATGGGAACATGCGGGTCCATTACCTTTTGAGCAATCTTGTACTTCTAGACTTGAGATGTAAACCGTACACTGATTTAAAAAAAAAAATAGGAATAAAAAAGGTTGTTGTTTGGTGCTAACTTGGCGAGTGCCTGCATGTCCCAAGCCCGGTGGCGCAAGGGGTAGCGCGTTCGATTCCAAATCGAACGGTTGGTGGTTCGACTCCACCCCGGGCTTCCGGAGTGGATCCTTGGTGGGAACTATTCCTTCTTCTTCTTCTTCTTTTGCTGCCTGCTCTTTCTTTTTCGTCTTCGTGCGAACCATCGAGGCTCTTTTTTTTTTTTTTTAAAAGGCCCCGGGGAAGCCTAGTCTCCACCAAAAAATAAAAGCCCCAGCAACAAGCAGTGAAAGGGGTGGCCTCGTCCTTAGAACGGATAATACGCAGCCTCCTCCTCCAAGCTGCGGAGACTGGGAATCCACCATTTTTTCTTCTTCTTCTTCCACAACGCGCATGCGCCCTCGCGATTTGGCCTTACCACAAGGCTAACCCTAATCCTAGCCCTTAACCCTTCACCCTAACCCTAACCCTAGCCCTAGCCCTAAACCTTCCACAAGGCGCATGCGCCCTTTCCAATTCCTCCCCGTACCACAAGGCCAAGCCCGAACCCTCATCCTCTTATATAAACTTAACCCTAACCTAATCAAGTAAGGTACCCTCACACCCAACGCGCATGCGCCCTCCTTCTTGCTTCACCTTACCACAAGGAACCCCCGAACCCTAGCACCCTTAATCCTAACCCTAACCCTAACTTTCCACCACGCGCATGCGCCCTCATGAATTGGGTCTTACCACAAGGCACAACCCTCATCCCACAATATAACCCTAACCCTAAACCCTAACTTTCCACCACGCGCATGCGCCCTCATGAATTGGGTCTTACCACAAGGCACAACCCTCATCCCCACAATATAACCCTAACCCTAAACCCTAACTTTCCACCACGCGCATGCGCCCTCGACCCTAACCCTTCCCACAAGGCACAACCCGCATCCCCACAATATAACCCTAACTTTTCACCACGCGCATGCGCCCTCACGAATTTTTTTCCCGTACCACAAGGCCAAGACACAATCCTCCTCCACAAATATAAACCCCACTCTAACCCTAACCTACTCGGGTTACAAGAGGCTCTCTAGCCCTAACCCTAACCCTAACCTACTCGGGTTACAAGAGGCTCTCTAACCCTAACCCTAACCCTAACCTCTCCCTCTTCAGGTAAGTATAACCCACCCCTCCCCCACATTTTTTTATCGAGGACATTTCGTGACGCTTACATGAAGCCCCCCTGGTGCCCAAACCCGCCCCCCTTACTACTGAAGCAACAACAAACTCAACACACATATTGCGTCAAAGCCGGGTTTTTAACCCGGGCGGCATTGGTGGGAGAGGAGCGCTCTCATCACTTCCGCATCCTTACTCCCCCAACAAACGATCGCTACAATGAGAAAGTTCCGAGCAAAGAAACGGCGAGAATCAGGCTGAAGGCTAAAGTCCCTAAGGTTTTTCAAGCAGCTTGAAGACTCGATCGATCCATTTCAAGTTGTTGAGTTTATGTTTGTGACGCGCGGAAAACGCTCTACGCCGCCTTCTTTTTAGTCAAAGCAAACTGAGAAAGGGAAAAGCTTACGTAAGGCCTAACCAAGCTGCTGAGCCCTTTCCAAAGTAAGTTTGTATAATGGTGTCAGTTATCTAATGAATTTAATGGCCTTAAGCCAACCAGCCTGTTATAATGTGTGCATAAAACAGGCAGTCTTTATGTACATCTTTTACTTCTCGATCGAACTAAAAAGAAGGAGTCTGCTGTCGGCAAAGGGAAACTAGCAGGTTCTTCCTCAACAAATAGTCGAGGCTTGTTACTTCTTTGCTGACCGCAGTTTTAATTGTTACGAATTTCAATACTTGTTGGTTACAATTGTATCGCTCGATAACTGGCAATCATTTTTATAATGACCAAAGTGACCCAAACGCTCAATTCATATTAATGCTTGAGTAAGTCTTGTAATTATTGGCTGGGAGAAACTCATTAGCATTAAACCTTCGAGTTATTTACTTTGTCAAATCGATTTTTTTCTGTCTTAAATTTGACTTTCAAGCTTGGGTTGTCCAGTAAATATGAAACCTAGGAGAGCGAAGAGAGAGAACAAAGAATTGGTTTCTAAACAAAATGTAAACAATATCATACAGTAACAAGACCTGTTAAAATTAGCGCCGAACGAAGTGAGTTTAAAATCTCGTCGAGCGCGAAGCATGGACCGCGCGTGGATCATAGCGAGCTGCAAACTCGCATCGCCCATCTATTCCTCGATTCCCCGTAGAAACTGTTTTTTTTTCTCTTTTTTTCTTTTCTTTTTTCTTTGCGTTTAATCTTCTGTTTAGTTATTGCAGCTTTGTTTTATTTCTTTATATTGCTTAAGTTTTTTAAATTTGTAAATTTTCTCGAAGTCCTTCGCGAGGTCCTGCGATTCACGTATTTCTAGTTCTAATGTCACGTGTGTTCAAAACGCCCAATTCAAAACGTATGTTGAATTTGTGTCAGATAAATAGTAAAAATACAACGCCAAGCCGAGAACATTTTTAATGTGGCTTTTAGCCCCACGAGGAAGTGTAACTTTGTGGCTGAGAAAGAGTGATCAGGGAGTCTTGTGATCAAGAGCGCAAGAATTTTTTACATCTACGAACAGTATAACAATTTCACCATTGTAGTTCTGTAGTTTCTCTTTAAACTGTTGGAAGCAGCTCCAAGGCTGGCTCGAACCATTCCCCATTCTCGAGTTTATGTTTGCTGCGCGCCTTCTGTACAACGCAGTATTCATCGCGGCGATCAGTTAAAATTCAAACTTTTCAAACTTTAATTTTCATGTCCCCTTGCGAAGCCTGAGCCCAATAATTGTTATTTTAATAACAATTATTGAAAGACCGATATGAAGACCGATATGGAAAGACTGTATAAAAACGCGAACTCTATATCAGAAGACCGACATGGCCGTCCTTTTTGCTGAGCAGGCTAACGAATGCTATTTTAAAGCCATGCTGGTTGTATTTAAAAATCGATTGAAAAGAAATTTGGAAACCAATAAGAGTGGACATTTTAAACCGGTGTGATACATATTATTTGCATGTAGAAATACACCCATTATTATTAAACATAAGTCAGGTGATCAAAATTTATAAAGCGACAAAATGTCTATAAAAACATTTCAAAAGGGCAATATCATTTAATTGATTTTGTGTAAAAGACAACACCTTGCCGCTTAACTTTCCTGTTTAACTTTTTGGATTGTAATTTTTGCAGTGGGCGAACGGCGTACGTGCCACAAAAACATGCAGTTTTTTCTTTGCTTCTTTTGACGACGCAAAAATACTGTCACACGTTAGAGTGGCGCTCAAAATTCAACAGATGTTTATAATTGTCCCTTTTATTCGTTTATTTTTTTGCGGCAGAACCTCTTCCCTTAACTTAGCGGTTCCGCAGTAATTAACAGTTGTACAGTTGTACTTCGCCAGCCTACACCCCCAATAACGTTTCTAATGATCCGTTCCTGAGTTTTATTTACCACCTAACCTTTTACAATACATGGCCTATGCATGCTGTCACTTTTCGCCGACATGGGAGATTTAAACTGAACACATCTTATTTAAAATCCTCAGTTATGTGCGCCGACGGCAGTCGTGGTGATTTTTTATTCACGAGTGTTCCTTAACATATTCAATCAAAAGCACATTTTTGCGACTTACGCCTGTACAAAAGAACATTTTATAAGTCTTTTAAGAGCTTTTCGGTAATTACTGCTAAACATAAAACAGATAATCGGGTTGACAGCACAGTACGCGTAAGTCATATAAACGGTGACTTTATAGTATATCCAGAAACTACACGAGAAATGCGTGAAAGTGTCCTGATACTCTATGATTAAATAGTTGATAGAGAAAGGCAACCAGCAAAGCAAAAGCACTGTTAAGATAGCAATGGACATTTGAAGCACGTTTCGGTTTCTTTTGTTCCGCTGTTGCTGACTGTTCGCGGACTGTTCACCCGGGTGTGCCTTTGTCTTGAGCTTGATAACAATGGTGGAGTAAAGAATGACTAGCAACAGTACAGGTATGAATATAAACAGTATGCCGGAAGCTAGTTGGTAACTGACAAAGGATGAGGATTCTCCGAATGCTTTCTTCCATTCCAGATCACACCAGGTTCCCTCTGGGTATTCAACGAGCTCGAAAGTGAACAAGCGTGGCGAATTGACAGCTACGGCAACTATCCATGTGGAGAGAATGAAGAAGGGACACAGCTTGGATCTGATGAGTGGAGAACGGAGTGGAAATACCACGGCTCCAAAGCGATCCACTGCTATCAGAATCAGATTCTGAATCGAAACGACAAAGGAAACGTGACCAAAGAAAGGAATAAGCTTACACAAGGCCTGACCAAGCTGACCACCGATAAGAAACGAGTTGGTGTGCAAGTGTGACAGGTTCCGAGGTATCCAGAATATTGGAAACAGCAAATCAGATGAGGCCATGTTTGCGATGAAATAATTTATCGGTTTTCTTAAGTTCGGCGTTTTATAAACGATCATAACAATGAGAGAATTTGCGGCCAGTGAAACGATAATGAACAGACAGTAGGTAACGGTTCCTCCGATTTTCCACGCTGTGAAATTTAACTGAGTGAAGCAGCTCCAAGATCCGCTGGATCCGTTCGCCGTTGAGTTCATGCTGAGTTTTGCGACGTATCTACGGAATTGTACACATGCAGTCAAGTAACTTTGAATTACTGCTCTGTATACTGCGTATGCTGTTTGAGTGGCAGAACTTTTATTGACAATTGCAAGCCCCCTGCGAAGCCACAGCACAGCTGTCCTCTGAGGCCTTCAAAGAGTGACTTTGTATTGTAATGTTCCGGCATTATCCGCCAACTGACCTTTTGACAGAAACAGTGGGGTATTAGTATGTTATAAACCAACCAGAACACTTCATTTAGGTCAGGTGGTTGTATTAAGAAATCGATTGAGAAGATGATTAAACAAGTGTGTTTTAACACATTAAAAAATGATATCTTTGGTAGTACCATCATCAACTACACAAGTTTGACAGTTAACCACAGGAAGCAGAGGCGAAGCTGCCCTTAGGCCATTAAGCGCCCAGGCTTAACAGGTGAATATGAGGAAAAAATAAGTGCATATTATCACGTGTGCAATAAAACATGAAGTTTTTATAACATTTACTTCTCGATCGAGCTAAAAATGGAAAAACCAAAAGTCTGCTGTCGGCAAAGAGAAACTAGCAGGTTCTTCTGACAAGGGCCTGTTCAGACTCTTTTGACTGCTCAGTTTTAGTTGTTACAAAATTCAGTACTTGTTGACTACAGCTCTTTTTTTTCGATAACGTTGTGACACTTCATTTATATATAGTAGCGATTACTACTTTTAGGGTTCCAAGAGGAGCGTTTAATGACGGGAGTCATTTAAAAGAGAAAGGACTGAGTTTATTGTCATTTATGTAACAACCTACTTTTCAAAACTAATATGCTTTCGGCGAAAATATAAAGAGAGCTTATGAATAGCGGAATATCCTGTCATCATCAACGCCTAATAAATGATGCCGATGGTTTGTCGCTCAATTTTTAACTTTTACCTGAGACGGGACAATCTTCAAAAGCGCCGCCGACAAAATTTTCCCCCTGGCAAAAACTAGACAAAATCGATTAAATATACTAAAATGTGTTTTTAGTGTCAATAATTGTAAATCCATTATTCTTTCCATTAGCAAATGCAAATGTTGTTAGTTGATGTGCCAATTTGAAAATACGCATATTCGATCATGAGCTACACTATTTGATAGTTAAATACAGGAAGCATTTAAGCCATAAAAGCCCAGGCTAAACAGGAATTTGAGGCAAAACTATAAATGCATGTTGTCACGTGTGCATAAAACCTGTAGTTTTTATGCATTCACTTCTCGATCGAACTTAAAATAGGAGGTTATAAAAGAAACGTTCTTCCTTAAAGAAAAAGACAAGGCGTACTTGTTTCTTCCCTCAGTCTTTGACTGCTTTTAATTGCTACAACCTTCAGTATTTCTTTACTACAATTCTTGTCTCTCGATAATGTTGTGGCATTTTATCTTAAGAATGACCTGAAAACCCACCCGCGTAACTCATATCAATGCAACCATTAGCCGTCATGACGCGCTGCTCCCGTCCTAAAAGCGTGACGCCTTGTTCTCATATACCGCTGGTTAAACATCAAGGTCAAACAATTTCTACTACAGAATTTTCGCACTCTATTCTGATCAACGGATGAGCCAACTCGATGTGCCCTTCCTCATGCAACCACCTTTTGTGGCTTACACGCGAGAAGTCAGTTTAAGGAACATGATGGTCTGTTCCACAGACGACGCGTCTTCTGAGCAGCCTGGTTCCTGCGCATGTCAGCGTCCTCGATTGAACACCTGCAATTACATCAGTTCTGTCGCTGATACGCGGCACTAAGTCTTTTTTCCATCCGTGACCATTCCTACTTCTTTACATTGGTTAAACTGAGCTGTTCCAGGCTCTCAGATAGTCAGGGGAAAGGGCACGCGAAATGTTCGCGGGGCGGAAAAAGGAATCGATGCCCCAGCTATACTACAGCGAGCAGATTAATGAATACTAAGCCATTGTGTTTGTCTCATTTAGAAATCGACCGGTGAAAACTGTTATGATACATATTATTTTTCGTTAACATTTCTTTTTATTTTTCAGCTTATTTCCCCCTTGCATGAATATTTATTTTGTAGTTCACCCACCCCCTCCCCCACAACGTTTCTAATGGTCCATCGCACCCTGCGAGCAGAACTTCCCAACTTGTTGAGTGACGGCAAGTGATCAAGCGAGTGAATGAACAGCTCTGGTGCTGGAAGGGTGCATTGTCCATCCCTGAGTTTTATTCAGTGGCGGATCCAGGGGAGGGGCCCGGGAGGCCTCGCCCCCCCTTTATTTTTAGACCAAACTAAGGCCCGAAGAGTCGAAAAAAAATTTTTGGAGACCTGCCCCTCCCCCCCCCACCCCCTTATCTAAGGGTCTGGATGACCGCCCCCTCTTCCTTATCTCAAGGTCTGGATCTGGCACTGTTATTTACCACCCAAACTCTTACAATACGTCGCCTATGCTATCACTCTTTGCAGTCATGGCAGGGTAAACGCAGGGGGGCATAAACTGGAACACATTTTACTTCTCAAAGTACATTAACAGTCATGATAGTTTTTATTGGCGAATGTTCCACGAACCTCTCACTCAACATATTCAATGAAAAGCACATTTTTGCGACTTACGCCCGTACAAAAGAACATTTTATGAGTCTTTTGATACCTTGCCGATAATATTACTAAACATAAAGCAGATAATCGGGTTGATAGCACAGTAAGCGTGAATCAAAAAGTAGGTTACATAAAAAATATATCGAGAAACTACACGAGAAATGGGCAGAACTGTCCTGATACGCTATGATTAAATGGTTCGTACTGAAAGGCAACCAGCAAAGCAAAAACACTGTTACGCAACCTCGTCCCCAGGGCTTTTCCCTCAAAAAATGGGTGGGGTAGGAAACACACCAGGTTCCCTCTGGGTATTCAACGAGCTCTAAAGTGAAGACATCTGAAAAATTAAAAACTATGGCAAAGATCCACGTGACGAGAATGAAGAAGGGACACAGCTTAGATCTGATGAATACCACTACTCAAAATCGATCCACTGCTATCAGAATCAGATTCTGAATCGAAACGACAATGAAAACGTTACCAAAGAAATGGACAAGCTTACACAAGAACTGACCAAGCTTACCACCGATAAGAAACGAGTAACTGGTGTGCAAGCCGGACAGGCTCAAAGGTATCCAGAATAGTGGATACAACAAATCAGATGAGGCCATGTTTGCGATAAAATAATTTATCGGTTTTTTTAAGTTCGGCGTTTTACAAACGAGGATAACAATGAGAGAGTTTGCGACCAGTGAAATGATGATGATCAGACAGAATGCAACGGTTTCTCCGATTTTCCACGCAGTGAAATCAGTAAGGCAGCTCTATGACCCGCTGGATCCGTTCACCGTTGAGTTCATGGTTAGGTTTGCGACTTATCTGAGGAATTGTACAAATGCAGTTAAGTAACTTTGAATTACTGCTCTGTATATTGCGTATCCTGTTTGATTCAGAACTTTTATTGGCAATTGTAAGTCCCCTGCGAAGCCTCAGCACAGCTGCTTGAAGTGAGTTTGTATAATGGTGTCAGTTATCAACTGACCTTAAGCCAACCAGAGTATTAAGAAATCGATTGAAAAGATAGGGCCTTTTTCCATTAGCGAAAAAGTTGTTTATTAATTGAGACAAATTTTCCGTCATCATCAACGCCAAACAAATGATGCGGATGGTTTGTCGCGCTTTTTTAAAAATTTTGTCTGAGACGGGAAAGTCTTTAAAGACGCTGCGGACAAAATAAAAAAAATCATTGCATTATATATGATCTATATATTTTGTTCTCTTACCCAAAATGCTCTGTGAGCACTATTAACTTAGGAAGGACTGTTGACTGCTAACCACTTTAAACAAGCTATTTTCACACTACAGAACATTTACAACGCTATTGCAAAAAGAACGAAAACACGGCTGGGCTTTTAGCGCCAGTTTTCTTGACAATGATAACCCAAAATCTAAGTACTTGACAGGGGCGTAGCTAGCCCATAGACCCGTAGGCCTGGGCCTACAAAGTTTTGGTTTGATCACTCTCACGCTTGTAATAAATTATGCGTTGTTGGGGTGAGCTAAAAAGCTTAAGAGCTCAAAGTGTTAGTGAGGTCAGACTAGTCATGCATGCAATTTTCAGGATATGTGGAAATGAAAGTCAGCCACGAAAAGCTGGCTACGCCCCCGCTTGAGGAACGAACAAGAACGTTTTTGACGCCACTTAACAACTGCGGTCAAACAAAAGCAGGTCTCGGGACACTTCATCGCGTGTGCCTCATGAAACAATCTAACCTCCTACCTACTAGACGAAAAAAAAAACTTCTGAGAGTTCTTCAAATCCTTTTTACGTTAGTTTCCTGTCATATGAGCTTTCAGTACGCTATTATCTGTGCTGTACTGATTTCACAGACTCAGGTACTTTCTACTCTCTTATTACATATGGAGTATACATGGCTGACTCCGCAAGCGGGCAAGATGAGCCTATCTTGTCCGCTCGGGAGTACCTGCTTTGCCCTGCAAGAAAATACTTTGTTTTAACAACATGATAAATCCTTTATTGACCAAGCTTGTTTGCTCAAGACGGCTGGGTACTAGCCTCGTTTTTTTTACGTTTTTATTGGCCTCAAGGAAAAAAACTTGGCCAATATCCAGCCATATTGCCCTTACCCATGCTTAGTAACCCTTGTTGTCTACATTTCCACATTCGCGCTGTTTTAGACCTTCTCCCGAAACCCCGGTTTCTTTACGGTCGATTGTAACATGTTTAATCGCATTATAATTCTTGATTACGAACGAAGATTAATGGTTTCTATGACTAAAATAGATTTCTCTAAGTTATGAACTTTTCTCGTGATTAAATATTTTAAAAATATCTGATAGTATCCCATACGCCTTCAACAATTTAAAGCATTGATAAAATAGACTGTTCAAAGTCCCTAAATTTCCGTAAGATGGTTAAGGTCGAACGCTCATCTTCACTGACAACCATTTTGTAATAGGTTGCAAATGTTCCGAGGGGGCGAACGTCGGGGTTTATAGCGGTGGGGGTAGAAAGGCCTCCCTAGGGTCTCCTCCCAAACCGTCCCCCACCCCCTATGTAGATAACGTCTACAGCCCTCGTTCTCGGAACAGTCTATCTATGAAGACATGCCGCGCTATGCTCAATTATTTTCTGAGGCGGTGGACAAAATCTTTATGTTTTGATCAGTCAAATGAATGACCTAAGCAGCATTTTCACACGGTACTATTGATAATGCTATAAAACAGGTTATAACTGTAAGTCTGTGGACAAAATCCTATGGTGTGACCATTCAGTTGAACCTTTCAGCAGTACTTTCACGTGATACTATTTATTTAGCGTACAGTTCTACCTTCTACGTTTATGAACGCAATCTCATGGTGTTACCAGTCAAATTAAGCCTCTTTAGCTGTACTATTTGTTTTCCAGTGGTTTTCTAGAAAATCACATTTGAGATAAACCTCGAATTCTGATTTCGGTTTTTATAAGGACAGTTTCTATGCTACTTACAAAGCCTAACTACACTATATATATATATATAGACTAAACTATAAAGCAGTTTTTAATGGTGTAAGATTCTGAGGTTTCCAGAGACGATCTTGTTTTCCAGCAAAGCACCTGAGGGAATATCGATCCTATCGCCATGATTAGCAATCACAATGACAGTGCCTTGAAGAAAAATAACATAAAATCAAAATCATCGCTGAAAAACAGCAAACTACGCAGCCAGCATTGATGCTATCAATTAGGAAATTTACTGCCATCTACGTATTAAAAAGGTATAAGAGAGACTGCTATCCATTTATCTGCACAGTCGACGCCTTGCAAGAACAGAAGACTGGGAAGAGAAGAGAATTCCATCATTTAGGGTGGATAGCCAAGGCAAAATGTTTTACTGTCGACGAACTGAAAACGTTACAAAATAATATATCCGCTTTTTATAAAGTTCTTCGAGTCTGTTTGTCTGGCTATCTCTAGGTTACTTCAGACTGGGCATAACCCGTCCCAGGCGTTTGGGTTTTTCCTGCTCACATCTCTTTGCGCAGCACCACAATCTGAGCGCCTGGACAGGCTAGACCGTACACCTCTTCTTCTGCCGGTATGTTCTACCAACACTAAGAAAGAGCTCACCTTCAGAGAGACTCCTTTGCCGAATGTGACGTCACCAGATACTGTCAGATGATCCAGTTCTAAGAGATCAGGAATGGTCTCAAAGCGCGCCAAGAAGTCCTTCACCTGTTGACCCACGCAAAAAAAGTAATAATGGTAAGGAAAATTCAGAAAATTTCACAGCGGGTTTGTTATAGTAGAGTACAGTCCGGTAAATTGAATTCGGATAACTCGAACGACTCCGCTGAACCAAACAAAGCCCCATTTCCCTTGGATTTGACCCCTATTTTCAGCTATTTTAATTCGGTTAACTCGAACTCAAATAACTCGAATTCATGGCTCACTCGAAATTTCGTTTTCCTTAGTCAAGATTTAAAGCTGTATTTACCCCATTAACTCGATTACTGGTTCTTGCAACTTACGACAGATGCCATCCCATTAGCTCTTCTTGTCGTGTAATCGGTAAAAACACTAAAACCAACACTACGGCAATTTGATTTAACTAAGTCCATTGAACAGTGCTTATAAAGACTTGACCGCAACAGGAAACCGCGCATAAAAACTCTCTGGCACCCAGGGTAATACAGGTCCTGAACATTATCAATCTCGTTCCCAGAGACTGAGATCCTTTTGGTCAGCACCAGGGATCACACCAATCGTCCGTTGCACGTTTCGCTGAATCAGGGTAACGCAGGCTCTGGGGACGAGATTGGAACATTAGGCACCGTGAGGAATGTCCACGCACCTTTTTGAAGTGTGAGCCGCTGAGTTGTACTATGGGCACAGTTGGAAATTGTCTAAGATGACTCATCTCCAGTTGGCCGTGTTTCATTTCATACAAGTTTGACATGATAATCAACAGATCAGAACAGGTTTTTACCGCAAGGAAACGTCTTCGTGGTACGTTTATACCTGCAAGTGTGGTGTTGGAAGGGATTACGATATTTGCAGCTGAAGAGTGATTTGACAAAAAAAACTTTGAACCACTCATGTAACTTGCATGATGTTGATAATAATAATAATAATAATAATATTAATATTATTAATAATAATAATAATAATAATAATAATAATAATGATAATGATGATTGATGATGATGTTGATGATGACGATGGTAATAATAATGATAATAATAAAAGTAACAATTAATCATCAATGGAGCGATTTTCGTATGACCTTGAAATGAAAAAGCGCGAACAACACTGCAACAACAGACGAACGGAAATAGAGCGATTTGATTGGTTTGTCGAACGGATACAAAAATGTGCGTGGCTTTTGGTTGGTTAAGCGAATGGTCGGGTGAAATGTCTTCATGCCCGAGAACTTTCTAGAAATCAATCGATACTTCGCTTTGACGTCATACTGCAACACGATTGGCCAATCGAACAATGCCTTCTCCATATTAGGGTTTTCTTTGGCGGGAAAACGAAAGAGTCCATGTTTTGATCTTTTCATCCATTGGCTGTTAAAACAAGTAACGAACACTTACCGAAACCATTTTCAAGGTCTTACGAAAATCGCTCTAACACCATTAATATCGCCGCGGTTACCAACATCCCCGTCACCGCCGTTACAATAATCACCACCATTATTATTTTAATCATCATCATCACTAAAACAGTTTGGACGTGTTATCTTTTACCATGAGCTCCTTCAAAATTCTTCATGGCAGCTCCAACAGCGGTCTCCAGTTGAATGATGCGCATTCCGTTGTCAAGTGTCTACAACAGCAACAAGAAAAACATAGAGGACTGTCACTACAAGTACTTAACAATGACTAAAGGAAACATTAACAGTGCACTGTTATGGAAAAAATTAAGCCAGATGTTTTTACGTAAATAACTCACTTAACAGACTGAAATGTAAGAAGTTCCCCAGTGTAGTCGATCACAGTTGGGCAAGTCAAGCAAGTACAGGCACACACGCACACAAAAGCTCTCTCTGGTCCTGCCGTACAGCTGTACCTTCAGATATCTGACTGAACACTACTGTTCACTGTCAATTCACAGACCAAACTAAGCCAGTTCTGTTTTCTTAGAGTCCCACTGGGGAGGAAACTCTCTATAATGGCCAATACTGTGAACCCCTAAGAGTGATCAGCATCAAATTTCTCTTTGTAATATCAATGCTTTGTAAAATAGAGTGGTCACGAGAATTACGGACATGATCACAGACAAGATGAATTTGCTTGATATTGAATCAAATTCTTCCCACTTCTGTAAGAATTGAAAAGGGGCAACAAAATGAGAATTTAAATTTTGATCTTAGGGTTTAAAGGGATAAGGGGCCAACAGGTGTATTTTATGGCTGTGACAAACCCCAAAGAACTCTCTAGCTTAGTGATTTATTCATAATTAAAAAACAGTGCATTTGCAACAGTTAAAGGGAATGCAGTGGTCTAAACTAATATGTGAAAAGGGTACCATTAATTTTGTCAATGAGACTTATAGGAAAGGGTTTAACTTTTTATTTGCATATAATGAGAAACGATGTGTCAAAACAAGTTTTTTTTCTTACATTCCATTTGAAAGCTTGGGTTTTCCAGTCAATATAAAGCAACAAGAAAAAAAAATAATGATAATAAAAAATAACTGCAAGAAAAGCACTAAAAATACAGTTTGAAAATCATGTCACTTAAGTAGTGACTGTCGATATTAGAACAGAAGCGTTAAGCTCCTTTATCGCACTTTGATCGGCTAAAATTTTCCATAAATTAACCACGGATCCCTGCGGATGGGATCGGAAAAATTCCGAGAACAAATTAAAAATGCAATCCATGATAAACATCAGAAGTTACACTCCTTACAATAGATGTCAATCTTAACAGACGCTTAAATATTAAGAGAAATTACACAGTATCATTATTATAATTCTAATAGTTTTAATTGCCTGTAAAAACAATGAGCTGCATGAAAACGGGAATACTAGCAAACTGGCCAAAACTACCAAAAATAGGAATAGAAGTAATTCCCTGAAAGTCCAGACGAGGACGAAAGGTACTTTAGACGGTTCCAGCGGAAGTATAATAACATAGAACATATCTGTTTCAGCATGTTCAGTACAACGAATTCATGACAGGCGAAGGTTTATGTTGAGCACTATTTTAAACGTGTACATCTAAACAAGTAATAAATGAATTTTCCAGACATCTAACAGTACCTCCCAATTAAACATCCTTAAGTTAATTCATCATACAGTAACCATTGAAGGGCATGCCCTTCATTTTAAACATGATAGCCTTTTCCAGGCGTTCAGATCGGTTAAGCGCGTGTTCAGATGGTGGGGAGCGAGTTAAATCGTACCCGGGGAAAACAAGGGGGAAACGAGAGGAGACTGGGAGAGAGAACGGCTCCAAATTGATCCATTGTTATCAGAATCGAAATGGCAATGGAAACATTACCAAAGAAAGGGAGAAACTTAAACAAGGCCTGTCCACGCTTACCACCAATAAGCCACGAGTTTGTGTGAAAGCTTGACAGAAGCCAAGGTAATTGGATACAGAGGATAGGACATGGCCATGTTTGCGATGAAATAATTTATCGTCTCTCTTAAGTTTGGCGTTTTATAAACTAACTAACTAACTACGTAAATAAATAATGATTTGTTGGTAGCACATCCACAAAGTGGCTCTTCGTCTACCTGATTCCTGGTCGAACTGCAATTTGCAAATGTTGGTTTTTGAGGAGAGGGGAAAACCGCAAACATCTCGGAGCAAAAGAGGAGAAGCAACAACAAACTCAACACACATATTGCGTCAAAGCCGGGTTTTTAACCCGGGCGGCATTGGTGGGAGACGAGCGCTCTCATCACTTCCGCATCCTTACTCCCCCAACAAACGATCGCTACAATGAGAAAGTTCCGAGCAAAGAAACGGCGAGAATCAGGCTGAAGGCTAAAGTCCCTAAGGTTTTTCAAGCAGCTTGAAGACTCGATCGATCCATTTCAAGTTGTTGAGTTTATGTTTGTGACGCACGGAAAACGCTCTACACCGCCTTCTTTTTAGTCAAAGCAAACTGAGAAAGGGAAAAGCTTACGTAAGGCCTAACCAAGCTGCTGAGCCCTTAACAAAGTAAGTTTGTATAATGGTGTCAGTTATCTAATGAATTTAATGGCCTTAAGCCAACCAGCCTGTTATAATGTGTGCATAAAACAGGCAGTCTTTATGTACATCACTTACTTCTCGATCGAACTAAAAAGAAGGAGTCTGCTGTCGGCAAAGGGAAACTAGCAGGTTCTTCCTCAACAAATAGTCGAGGCTTGTTACTTCTTTGCTGACTGCAGTTTTAATTGTTACGAATTTCAATACTTGTTGGTTACAATTGTATCGCTCGATAACTGGCAATCATTTTTATAATGACCAAAGTGACCCAAACGCTCAACTCATATTAATGCTTGAGTAAGTCTTGTAATTATTGGCTGGGAGAAACTCATTAGCATTAAACCTTCGAGTTATTTACTTTGTCAAATCGATTTTTTTCTGTCTTAAATTTGACTTTCAAGCTTGGGTTGTCCAGTAAATATGAAACCTAGGAGAGCGAAGAGAGAGAACAAAGAATTGGTTTCTAAACAAAATGTAAACAATATCATACAGTAACAAGACCTGTTAGTTTAGCGCCGAGCGAAGTGAGTTTAAAATCTCGTCGCGCGCGAAGCGTGGACCGCGCGTGGATCATAGCGAGCTGCAAACTCGCATCGCCCATCTATTCCTCGATTCCCCGTAGAAACTGTTTCTTTTCTCTTCTTTTCTTTTTTCTTTACGTTTGATCTTCTGTTTAGTTATTGCAGTTTTGTTTTATTTCTTTATATTGCTTAAGTTTTTTAAATTTATAAATTTTCTCGAAGTCCTTCGCGAGGTCCTGCGATTCACGTATTTCTAGTTCTAATGTGTTCAAAACGCCCAATTCAAAACGTATGTTGAATTTGTACCAGATAAATAGTAAAAATACAACGCCAAGCCAAGAAAATTTTTAATGTGGCTTTTAGCCCCAAGAGGAAGTGTAACTTTGCGGCTGAGAAAGAGTGATCAGGGAGTCTTGTGATCAAGAGCGCAAGAATGTTTTTCATCTACGAGCAGTATAACAATTTCACCATTGTAGCTCTGTAGTTTGTCCTTAAACTGTTTGAAGCAGCTCCAAGGCTGGCTCGATCCATTCCCCATTCTCGAGTTTATGTTTGCTGCGCGCCTTCTTTACAACGCAGTATTCATCGCGGCGATCAGTTAAAATTCAAACTTTTCAAACTTTAATTTTCATGTCCCCTTGCGAAGCCTGAGCCCAATAATTGTTATTTTAATAACAATTATTGAAAGACCGATATGAAGACCGATATGGAAAGACTGTATAAAAACGCGAACTCTATATCAGAAGACCGACATGGCCGTCCTTTTTGCTGAGCAGACTAACGAATGCTATTTTAAAGCCATGGTGGTTGTATTTAGAAATCGATTGAAAAGAAATTTGGAAACCAATAAGAGTGGACATTTTAAACTGGTGTGATACATATTATTTGCATGTAGAAATTCACCCATTATGTATTTAAACATAGGTCAGGTGATCAAAATTTATAAAGCGACAAAATGTCTATAAAAACATTTCAAAAGGGCAATATCAGTTAATTGATTTTGTGTAAAAGACAACACCTTGCCGCTTAACTTTCCTGTTTAACTTTTTGCATTGTAATTTTTGCATTGGGCGAACGGCGTACGTGCCACAAAAACATGCAGTTTTTTTCTTTGCTTCTTTTGACGACGCAAAAATACTGTCACACGTTAGAGTGGCGCTCAAAATTCAACAGATGTTTATAATCGTCCCTCTTATTCGTTTATTTTTTTGCGGCAGAACCTCTTCCCTTAACTTAGCGGTTCCGTAGTAATTAACAGTTGTACAGTTGTACTTCGCCAGCCTACACCCCTAATAACGTTTCTAATGATCTGTTCCTGAGTTTTATTTACCACTCAACCTTTTACAATACATGGCCTATGCATGCTGTCACTTTTCGCCGACATGGGAGATTTAAACTGAACACATCTTATTGAAAATCCTCAGTTATGTGCGCCGACGGCAGTCGTGGTGATTTTTTATTCACGAGTGTTCCTTAACATATTCAATCAAAAGCACATTTTTGCGACCTACGCCTGTACAAAAGAACATTTTATGAGTCTTTTAAGAGCTTTTCGGTAATTACTGCTAAACATGAAACAGATAACTGGGTTGATAGCAAAGTACGCGCAAGTCATATAAATGGCGACTTTATAGTATATCCAGAAACTACACGAGAAATGCGTGAAAGTGTCCTGATACTGTATGATTAAATAGTTGATAGAGAAAGGCAACCAGCAAAGAAAAAACACTGTTACGATAGCAATGGACATTTGAAGCACGTTTCGGTTTCTTTTGTTCCGCTGTTGCTGACTGTTCGCGGACTGTTCACCCGGATGTGCCTTTGTCTTGAGCTTGATAACAATGGTGGAGTAAAGAATGACTAGCAACAGTACAGGTATAAATATAAACAGTATGTAGGAAACTAGTTGGTAACTGACAAAGGATGAGAACTCTCCGAATGCTTTCTTCCATTCCAGACCACACCGGATTCCCTTCGGGTATTCAACGAGCTCGAAAGTGAACAAGTATGGCGAATAGAAAGCTACCGCAACTATCCATGTGGAGAGAATGAAGAAGGGACACAGCTTGGATCTGATGAGTGGAGAACGGAGTGGAAATACCACGGCTCCAAAGCGATCCACTGCTATAAGAATCAGATTCTGAATCGAAACGACAGTGGAAACGTCTGAAAAGAAGGGGACAAGCTTACACAAGGCCTGACCAAGCTGACCACCGATAAGAAACGAGTTGGTGTGCAAGTAGGACAGTCTCCAAGGTATCAAGAATATTGGAAACAGCATATCAGATGAGGCCATGTTTGCGATGAAATAATTTATCGGTTTTCTTAAGTTCGGCGTTTTATAAACGATCATAACAATGAGAGAATTTGTGGCCAGTGAAACGATAATGAACAGACAGTAGGAAACGGTTGCTCCGATTTTCCACGCTGTGGAATTTAACTGCGTGAAGCAGCTCGAAGACTCGCTGGATCCGTTCGCCGTTGAGTTCATGCTGAGTTTTGCGACGTATCTACGGAATTGTACACATGCAGTCAAGTAACTTTGAATTACTGCTCTGTATACTGCGTATGCTGTTTGAGTGGCAGAACTTTTATTGACAATTGCAAGCCCCCTGCGAAGCCACAGCACAGCTGTCCTCTGAGGCCTTCAAAGAGTGACTTTGTATTGTAATGTTCCGGCATTATCCGCTAACCGACCTTTTGACATAACAGTGGGGTATTAGTATGTTATAAACCAACCAGAACACTTCATTTAGGTCAGGTGGTTGTATTAAGAAATCGATTGAGAAGATGATTAAACAAGTGTGTTTTAACACATTAAAAAATGATATCTTTGGTAGTACCATCATCAACTACACAAGTTTGACAGTTAACCACAGGAAGCAGAGGCGAAGCTGTCTTCAGGCCATTAAGCCCAGGCTTAACAGGTGAATATGAGGAAAAAATAAGTGCATATTATCACGTGTGCAATAAAACATGAAGTTTTTATAACATTTACTTCTCGATCGAGCTAAAAATGGGAAAACCAAAAGTCTGCTGTCGGCAAAGAGAAACTAGCAGGTTCTTCTGACAAGGGCTTATTCAGACTCTTTTGACTGCTCAAGTTTAGTAGTTACAAAATTCAGTACTTGTTGGCTACAGCTCTTTTTTTTCGATAACGTTGTGACACTTCATTTATATATAATAGCGATTACTACTTTTAGGGTTCCAAGAGGGGCGTTTAATGACGGGAGTCATTTAAAAGAGAAAGGACCAAGTTTATTGTCATTTATGTAACAACCTACTTTTCAAAACTAATATGCTTTCGGCGAAAATATAAAGAGAGCTTATGAATAGCGGAATATCCTGTCATCATCAACGCCTAATAAATGATGCCGATGGTTTGTCGCGCAATTTTTAACTTTTACCTGAGACGGGACAATCTTCAAAAGCGCCGCCGACAAAATTTTCCCCTGGCAAGTCTAGACAAAATCGATTAAATATACTAAAATGTGTTTTTAGTGTCATTAATTGTAAATCCATTATTCTTTCCATTAGCAAATGCAAATGTAGTTAGTTGATGTGCCAATTTGAAAATACGCATATTCGATCATGAGCTACACTACTTGATAGTTAAATACAGGAAGCATTTAAGCCATAAAAGCCCAGGCTAAACAGGAATTTGAGGCAAAACTATAAATGCATGTTGTCACGTGTGCATAAAACCTGTAGTTTTTATGCATTCACTTCTCGATCGAACTTAAAATAGGAGGTTATAAAAAAAAACGTTCTTCCTTAAAGAAAAAGACAAGGCGTACTTGTTTCTTCCGTCAGTCTTTGACTGCTTTTAATTGCTACAACCTTCAGTATTTCTTTACTAAAATTCTTGCCTCTCGATAATGTTGCGGCATTTTATCTTAAGAATGACCTGAAAACCCACCCGCGTAACTCATATCAATGCAACCATTAGCCGTCATGACGCACTGCTCCCGTCCTAAAAGCGTGACGCCTTGTTCTCATATACCGCCGGTTAAACATCAAGGGAATTTTCGCACTCTATTCTGATCAACGGATGAGCAAACTCGATGTGTCCTTCCTCATGCAACCACCTTTTGTGGCTTACACGCGCGAAGTCAGTTTAAGGAACATGATGGTCTGTTCCACAGACGACGCGTCCTCTGAGCAGCCTGGTTCCCGCGCATGTCAGCGTCCTCGATTGAACACCTGCAATTACATCAGTTCTGTCGCTGATACGCGGCACTAAGTCTTTTTTCCATCCGTGACCATTCCTACTTCTTTACATTGGTTAAACTGAGCTGTTCCAGGCTCTCAGATAGTCAGGGGGAAGGGCAAGCCAAATGTTCGCGGGGCGGAAAAAGGAATCGCTGCCCCTGCTATACTACAGCGAGCAGATTAATGAATACTAAGCCACTGTGTTTGTCTCATTTAGAAATCGACCGGTGAAAACTGTTATGATACATATCATTTTTCGTTAACATTTCTTTTTATTTTTCAGCTTATTTCCCCCTTGCATGAATATTTATTTTGTAGTTCACCCACCCCCACAACGTTTCTTATTGTTTCATTGCACCCTGCGAGCAGAACTTCCCAACTTGTTGAGTGACGGCAAGTGATCAAGCGAGCGAATGAACAGCTCTGGTGCTGGAAGGGTGCATTGTCCATCCCTGAGTTTTATTCAGTGGCAGATCCAGGGGAGGGGCCCGGGGGGCCCCGCCCCCCCTTATTTTTAGACCAAACTAAGGCCCGAAGAGTCGAGAAAAATTTTTGGAGACCTGCCCCCCCCCCCCCCCTTATCTAAGGGTCTGGTTGATCGGCCCCCCCTCCCCTCATCTTAAGGTCTGGATCAGATCTGAATTACCACCAAAACTCTTACAATACGTCGCCTATGCTGTCACTCTTTGCAGTCATGGCAGGGCAAACTCAGGGGGGCATAAACTGGAACACATTTTACTTCTTAAGGAAAAAAACAGTCATGATAGTTTTTTATTGGCGAATGTTCCACGAACCTCAATGAAAAGCACATTTCGCGACTTACGCCCGTACAAAAGAACATTTTATGAGTCTTTTTATACCTTGCCGATAATTACTACTAAACATAAAGCAGATAATCGGGTTGATAGCACAGTAAGGGTGAATCAAAAAGTAGGTTACATAAAAATATATCGAGAAACTACACGAGAAATGGGCAGAGCTGTCCTGATACGCTATGATTAAATGGTTCGTACTGAAAGGCAACCAGCAAAGCAAAAACACTGTTACGATAGCAATGGACATATGAAAAACGCTTCTGTTTCTTCTTTTCCGCTGTTGCTGATTGTTGGTCGACTGTTCACCTGGGTGTGCCTGTGTCTTGAGCTTGATAAAGATGATGGAGTAAAGAATGACTAACAACAGCAAAGCAGGAAACTGGCATAGGACAATGACTCTCCAAATACGTTCTTCCATCTCTCAACACACCAGGTTCCCTCCGGGGTATTCAACGAGCTCTAAAGTGAAGACATCTGAAAAATTAAAAACTATGGCAAAGATCCACGTGACGAGAATGAAGAAGGGACACAGCTTGGATCTGATGAGTGGGGAACGGAGTGAAAATACCACGACTCCAAATCGACCCACTGCTATCATAATCAGAATCTGAATCGAAACGACAATGAAAACGTTACCAAGGAAATGGACAAGCTTACACAAGACCTGACCAAGCTTACCACCGATAAGAAACGAGTAACTGGTGTGCAAGCCGGATAGGCTCGAAGGTATCCAGAATAGTGGATACAACAAATCAGATGAGGCCATTTTTGCGATAAAATAATTTATCGGTTTTTTTAAGTTCGGCGTTTTACAAACGAGGATAACAATGAGAGAGTTTGCGACCAGTGAAATGATGATGATCAGACAAAAGGCAACGGTTCCTCCGATTTTCCACGCAGTGAAATCAGTTCACCGTTGAGTTCATGCTTAGGTTTGCGACTTATCTGAGGAATTTTACAAATGCAGTTAAGTAACTTTGAATTAATGCTCTGTATATTGCGTATCCTGTTCGATTCAGAACTTTTATTGGCAATTGTAAGTCCCCTGCGACGCCTCAGCACAGCTGCTTAAAGTGAGTTTGTATAATGGTGTCAGTTATCAACTGACCTTAAGGCAACCAGAGTATTAAGAAATCGATTGAACAGATAGGGCCTTTTTTCATTAGCGAAAAAGTTGTTTATTAATTGAGACAAATTTTCCGTCATCATCAACGCCAAACAAATGATGCGGATGGTTTGTCGCGCTTTTTTTAAAATTTTGTCTGAGACGGGAAAGTCTTCAAAGGCGCTGCGGACAAAATAAAAAAAAATCATTGCATTATATATGATCTATATATTTTGTTCTCCTATCCAAAATGCTCTGTGAGCACTATTAACTTAGGAAGTACTGTTGACTGCTAACCACTTTAAACAAGCTATTTTCACACTACAGAACATTTACAACGCTATTGCAAAAAGAACGAAAACACGTCCGGGCTTTCAGCTCCAGTTTTCTTGACAATGATAACCCAAAATCTAAGTACTTGACAGGGGCGTAGCCGGCCCAAAGACCTGTTGGCCCGGGCCTACAAATGTTTGGTTTGATCACTCTCACGCTTGTAATAAATTTTGGGTTGTTGGGGTGAGCTAAAAAGCTTAAGAGTTCAAAGTGTTAGTGAGGTCAGACTAGTCACGCATGCAATTTTCAGGATATGAGGAAATGAAAGTCAGCCACGAAAAGCTGGCTACGCCCCCGCTTAAGGAACGAACAAGAACGTTTTTGAGGCCGATTAACAACTGTGGTCAAACAAAAGCATGTCTCGGGACACTTTATCGCGTGTGTCTCATGAAACAATCTAGCCTCCTACCTAGACAAAAAAAAACGTTTGAGAGTTCTTCAAATCCTTTTTACGTTAGTTTCCTGTCATATGAGCTTTCAGTACCCTATTATCTGTGCTGTACTTATTTCACAGACTCAGGTACTTTCTACTCTCTTACTATATGTGGAGTATACATGGCTGACTCCGCAAGCGGGCAAGATGAGCCTATCTTGTCTGCTCGGGTCTACCTGCTTTGTCCTGCAAGAAAAGACTTTGTTTTAATAACATCATAAATCATTTATTGACCAAGCTTGTTTGCTCAAGACGGCTGGGTACTAGCCTCGTTGTTTTTTACGTTTTTATGGGCCTCAAGGAAAAAAACTTGGCCAATATCCAGCCTAATGCCCTTACCCATGCTTAGTAACCCTTGTTGTCCACATTTCCACATTCGCGCTGTTTTAGACCTTCTCCCGAAACATGAGTTCATTAGGGTCGATTGTAACATGTTTAATCGCATTATAATTCTTGATTACGAACGAAGATTAATGGTTTCTATGACTAAAAATAGATTTCTCTAAGTTATGAACTTTTCTTGTGATTAAATATTTTAAAAATATCTGATAGTATCCCATACGCCTTCAACCATTTAAGCCATTGATAAAATAGACTGTTCAAAGTCCCTAAATTTCCGCAAGATGGGTGAGGTCGAGCGCTCATCTTCACTGACAACCATTTTGTAATAGGTTGCAAATGTTCCGATGGGGCGAACGTCGGGCTTTATAGCGGTGGGGGTAGAAAGACCTCCTCAGGGTCTACTCCCAAACCGTCCCCCACCCCCTATGTAGATAACGTCTACAGCCCTCGTTCTCGGCTATCTTTCGGAACAGTCTATCTAAGAAGACATGCCGCCCTATGCTCAGTTGTTTTCTGAGGCGGTGGACAAAATCTTTATGTTTTGATCAGTCAAATGAATGACCTAAGCAGCATTTTCACACGGTACTATTGATAAATGCTATAAAACAGGTTATAACTGCAAGTCTGTGGACAAAATCCTATGGTGTGACCATTCAGTTGAACCTTTCAGCAGTACTTTCACGTGATACTATTTATTTAGCGTACAGTTCTACCTTCTACGTTTATGAGCGCAATCTCATGGTGTTACCAGTCAAATTAAGCCTCTTTAGCTGTACTATTTGTTTTCTAATGGTTTTCTAGAAAATCACATTTGAGATAAACCTCGAATTCTGATTTCGGTCTTTATAAGGACAGTTTCTATACTACTTACAAAGCCTAACTACACTATATATATAGACTAAACTATAAAGCAGTTTTTAATGGTGTAAGATTCTGAGGTTTCCAGAGACGATCTTGTTTTCCAGCAAAGCACCTGAGGGAATATCGATCCTATCGCCATGATTAGCAATCACAATAACAGTGCCCTGAAGAAAAATAACAAAAAATCAAAATCATCGCTGAAAAACAGCAAACTACGCAGCCAGCATTGATGCTATCAATTAGGAAATTCATTGCCTTGTACATAAGGTATAAGAGAGACTGCTATCCATTTATCTGCATACAAAATTTTCGCATTTAATTTTAAAGTATAGTTGCCATCCTGAAACAACAGAAGACTTGGAAGACAAGAGAATTCGATCATTTAGGGTGGATAGCAAAGGCAAAATATTTTACAATTTAAAATAATAACGCCACTGTCGACGAACTGAACACGTTAGAAAATTATTTATCCGTTTTTTATAAAGTTCTTCGAGTCTGTTTGTCTGGCTATCTCTAGGTTACTTCAGACTGGGCATAACCCGTCCCAGGCGTTTGGTTTTTCCTGCTCACATCTCTTTGCGCAGCCACCACAATCTGAGCGCCTGGAACAGGCTAGACCGTACACCTCTTCTTCTGCCGGTATGTCCTACCAACACTAAGAAAGAGCTCACCTTCAGAGAGACTCCTTTGCCGAATGTGACGTCACCAGATACAGTCAGATGATCCAGTTCTAAGAGATCAGGAATGGTCTCAAAGCGCGCCAAGGAGTCCTTCAACTGTTGACCCATGCAAAAAAGAAAAATAAATAACGGTAAGGAAAATTCAGAAAATTTCACAGCGGGTTTATAATAGTAGAGGACGGTCCGGTAAATTGAATTCGGATAACTCGAACGTCTCTGCTAACCCAAACAGAGCCCCATTTCCATTGGATTTGACCCCTATTTTCAGCTATTTTAATTCGGTTAACTCGAACTCAAATAACTCGAATTCCTCGCTAACTCGAACTAACTTTCGTTTTCCTTAGTCAAGATTTAAAGCTGTATATACCCCAACAATTCGATTACTGGTTCTTGCAACTTACCACAGATGCCATCCCATTAGCTCTTCTTGTAGTGTAATCGGTAAAAACACTAAAACTAACACTACAGGAATTTGACTTTACTAAGTCCATTAAACAGTGCTTACAAAGACTTGACCGCAACAGGAAACCGCGCATAAAAAGTCTCCGGCACCCAGGGTAACACAGGTCCTGAACATTATTAATCTCGTTCCCAGAGACTGCGATCCTTTTGGTCAGCACCAAGGATCACACCAATCGTCCGTTGCACGTTTCGCTGGATCAGGGTAACGCAGACTCTAGGGACGAGATTGGAACATTAGGCACCGTGAGGAATGTCCACGCACCTTTTTGAAGTGTGAGCCGCTGAGTTGTACTATGGGCACAGGTGGAAATTGTCTAAGATGACTCATCTCCAGTTGGCCGTGTTTCATTTCATACAAGTTTGACATGATAATCAACAGATCAGAACAGGTTTTGACCGGAAGGAAACGTCTTCGTGGTACGTTTATACCTGCAAGTGTGGTGTTCGAAGGGATTATGATATCTGCAGCTGAAGCGTGATTTGACAAAAAAAATCTTTGAACCATTCATGTAACTTGCATGACGTTGCTAATAACAATAATAATAATAATAATGATAATGATAATGATAATGATAATAATAATAATGATGATTTTTTTATAATAACTATAATTTTATTCAATTTTGAAAAAAAAATATGTACATAACTTACAGAAATATTTGAAGTAAGAATTAAGCACTATAATTATAGCATTAAGAATTATATAAATCATAAAAATGGCAATCACGATTTCGCAAATTTATTCCTTGCGGCTCAGATGCGGTCAATACCTGCAGGCAGTCCAGAGTTTTCAATTAAGTCATTACAAAAGAGAATTATCCGTCTCTGATATTAAAAAAAAA
Organism: Porites lutea; assembly: GCF_958299795.1. Taxonomy (NCBI): domain Eukaryota; kingdom Metazoa; phylum Cnidaria; class Anthozoa; order Scleractinia; family Poritidae; genus Porites; species Porites lutea. The sequence goes on from NC_133207.1 coordinate 25,461,778, forward strand.
ACAAGTTAAAAATAAAGATACTTCATGATGTTGACAATGATGATAATAAACGTAACAATTAATCAACAATTACACCATTAACGTCGCCGCGTTACCAACATTACATCATCATTATCATCATCATCATCATCATCATCATAACTAAAACAGTTTGTACGTGTTATCTTTTACCATGAGCTCCTTCAAAATTCTTCATGGCAGCTCCAACAGCTGTCTCCAGTTGAATGATGCGCATTCCGTTATCAAGTGTCTACAACAGCAACAAGAAAAACATACAGGACTGTCACTACAAGTACTTAACAATGACTAAAGGAAACAAAAGGGGTTTCTGCAAAAAAGATAAAATTAAACTGACAACGCACTGTTATGCAAAAAATTAAGCCAGATATTTTTAAGTAAATCACTCACTTAACAGACTGAAATGCAAGAAGTTCCCCAGTATAGTCGATCACAGTTGGGCAAGTCAAGCAAGTACACACACACGCACACAAAAGCTCTCTCAGGTCCTGCCGTACAGCTGTACTTTCAGATATCTGACTGAACACTACTGTTCACTGTTAATTCACAGACCAAACTAAGCCAGTTCTGTTTTCTTAGAGTCCCACTGGGGAGGAAACTCTCTATAATGGCCAATACTGTGAACCCCTAAGAGTGATCAGTATCAAATTTCTCTTTGTAATATCAATGCTTTGTAAAATAGAGTGGTCACGACAATTACGGACATGATCACAGACAAGATGAATTTGCTTGACAAGATGACTTGACAAGATGAATTTGCTTGATATTAAATCAAATTCTTCCCACTACTTCTGTAAGAATTGAAAAGGGGCAACAAATGAGAATTTAAATTTTGACTTTAGAGTTTAAAGGGATAGGGGCCAACAGGTGTATGTTATGGCTGGGACAAACCCCCAAAAACTCTCTGGCTTAGTGATTTATTCATAATTAAAAAACAGTGCATTTGCAACAGTTAAAGGGAATGCAGTGGTCTAAACTAATATGTGAAAAGGGTACCATTAATTTTGTCAATGAGACTTATACGAAAGGGTTTAACTTTTTATTTGCATATATGAGAAACGATGTGTCAAAACAAGTTTTTTTTCTTACATTCCATTTGAAAGCTTGGGTTTTCCAGTCAATATAAAGCAACAAGAAAAAAAAATAATGATAACAAAAAATAACTGCAAGAAAGGTACTAAGCGTTAAGCTCCTTTATCGAACGTTGATAGGCTAAAATTTTCCATAAATTAACCCCGGATCCCTGCGGATGGGATCGGAAAAATTCCGAGAACAAATTAAAAATGCAATACATGATAAATATCAGAAGTTACACTCCTTACAATAGATGTCAATCTTAACAGACGCTCAAATATTAAGAGAAATTACACAGTATCATTATTATAATTCTAATAGTTCTAATTGCCTGTAAAAATCATGAGCTGAATGAAAACGGGAATACTAGCAAACTGGCCAAAACTACCAAAAATAGGAATAGAAGTAATTTCCTGAAAGTCCAGACGAGGACGAAAGGTACTTTAGACGGTTCCCGCGGAAGCATAATAACATAGAACATATCTGTTTCAGCATGTTCAGTACAACGAATTCATGACAGGTCAAGGTTTATGTTGAGCACTATTTTAAACGTGTACATCTAAACAAGTAATAAATGAATCTTCCAGACATGTAATAGTACCTCCCAATTAAACATCCCTAAGTTAATTCATCATACAGTAACCATTGAAGGGCGTGCCCTTCATTTTAAACATGATAGCCTTTTCCAGGCGTTCAGATCGGTTAAGCGCGTGTTCAGATGGTGGGGAGCGAGTTAAATCGTACCCGGGAAAAACAAGGGGGAAACGAGAGGAGACTGGGAGAGAGAACGGCTCCAAATTGATCCATTGTTATCAGAATCGTATTCTGAATCGAAATGGCAATGGAAACATTACCAAAGAAAGGGAGAAACTTAAACAAGGCCTGTCCACGCTTACCACCAATAAGCCACGAGTTTGTGTGCAAGCTTGACAGAAGCCAAGGTAATTGGATACAGAGGATAGGACATGGCCATGTTTGCGATGAAATAATTTATCGTCTCTCTTAAGTTTGGCGTTTTATAAACTAACTAACTAACTAACTACGTAAATAAATAATGATTTGTTGGTAGCACATCCACAAAGTGGCTCTTCATCTACCTGATTCCCGGTCGAATTGCAATTTGCAAATGTTGGTTTTTGAGGAGAGGGGAAAACCGGAAACATCTCGGAGCAAAATTGGAGAAGCAACAACAAACTCAACACACATATTGCGTCAACGCCGGGATTTGAACCCGGGCGACATTGTTGGGAGACGAGGGCTCTCAACACTGCCGCATCCTTGCTCCCCCAACAGACGATCGCTACAATGAGAAAGTTCCGAGCAAAGAAACGGCGAGAATCAGACTGAAGGCTAAAGTCCCTAAGATTTTTCAAGCAGCTTGAAGACTCGATCGATCCATTCCAAGTTGTTGAGTTTATGTTTGTGACGCGCGGAAAGCGCTCTACACCGCCTTCTTTTAAGTCAAAGCAAACTGAGAAAGGGAAAAGCTTACGTAAGGCCTAACCAAGCTGCTGAGCCCTTAACAAAGTAAGTTTGTATAATGGTGTCAGTTATCTAATGAATTTAATGGCCTTAAGCCAACCAGCCTGTTATAATGTGTGCATAAAACAGGCAGTTTTTATGTACATCACTTACTTCTCGATCGAACTAAAAAGAAGGAGTCTGCTGTCGGCAAAGGGAAACTAGCAGGTTCTTCCTCAACAAATAGTCGAGGCTCGTTACTTCTTTGCTGACTGCAGTTTTAATTGTTGCGAATTTCAATACTTGTTGGTTACAATTCTATCGCTCGATAACTGGCAATCATTTTTATAATGACCAAAGTGACAAAAACGCTCAACTCATATTAATGCTTGAGTAAGTCTTGTAATTATTGGCTGGGAGAAACTCATTAGCATTAAACCTTCGAGTTATTTACTTTGTCAAATCGATTTTTTTCTGTCTTAAATTTGACTTTCAAGCTTGGGTTGTCCAGTAAATATGAAACCTAGGAGAGCGAAGAGAGAGAACAAAGATATTGGTTTCTAAACAAAATTTAAACAATATCATACAGTAACAAGACCTGTTTGTTTTGCGCCGAGCGAAGTGAGTTTAAAATCTCGTCGCGCGCGAAGCGTGGACCGCGCGTGGATCATAGCGAGCTGCAAACTCGCATCGCCCATCTATTCCTCGATTCCCCGTAGAAACTGTTTTTTTTCTCTTCTTTTCTTTTCTTTTTTCTTTACGTTTAATCTTCTGTTTAGTTATTGCAGTTTTGTTTTATTTCTTTATATTGCTTAAGTTTTTTAAATTTATAAATTTTTCTCGAAGTCCTTCGCGAGGTCCTGCGATTCACGTATTTCTAGTTCTAATGTGTTCAAAACGCCCAGTTCAAAACGTATGTTGAATTTGTGTCAGATAAATAGTAAAAATACAACGCCAAGCCAAGAACATTTTTAATGTGGCTCTTAGCCCCACGAGGAAGTGTAACTTTGCGGCTGAGAAAGAGTGATCAGGGAGTCTTGTGATCAAGAGCGCAAGAATTTTTTTCATCTACGAACAGTATAACAATTTCACCATTGTAGTTCTGTAGTTTCTCTTTAAACTGTTTGAAGCAGCTCCAAGGCTGGCTCGATCATTCCCCATTCTCGAGTTTATGTTTGCTGCGCGCCTTCTGTACAACGCAGTATTCATCGCGGCGATCAGTTAAAATTCAAACTTTTTAAACTTTAAAATTTTCATGTCCCCTTGCGAAGCCAGAGCCCAATAATTGTTATTTTAATAACAATTATTGAAAGACCGATATGGAGACCGATATGGAAAGACTGTATAAAAACGCGAACTCTATATCAGAAGACCGATATGGCCGTCCTTTCTGTTGAGCAGACTAACGAATGCTATTTTAATGCCATGGTGGTTGTATTTAGAAATCGATTGAAAAGAAATTTGGAAACCAATAAGAGTGGACATTTTAAACTGGTGTGATACATATTATTTGCATGTAGAAATTCACCCATTATGTATTTAAACATAGGTCAGGTGATCAAAATTTATAAAGCGACAAAATGTCTATAAAAACATTTCAAAGGGGCAATATCATTTAATTGATTTTGTGTAAAAGACAACACCTTGCCGCTTAACTTTCCTGTTTAACTTTTTGGATTGTAATTTTTGCAGTGGGCGAAAACATGCAGTTTTTTTCTTTGCTTCTTTTGACGACGCCAAAATACTGTCACACGTTAGAGTGGCGCTCAAAATTCAACAGATGTTTATAATTGTCCCTTTTATGCGTTTGTTTTTTTTGCGGCAGAACCTCTTCCCTTAACTTAGCGGTTCCGCAGTAATTAACAGTTGTACAGTTGTACTTCGCCAGCCTACACCCCCAATAACGTTTCTAATGGTCCGTTTTTGAGTTTTATTTACCACCCATCCTTTTACAATACATGGCCTATGCATGCTGTCACTTTTCGCCAACATGGGAGATTTAAACTGAACACATCTTATTTAAAATCCTCAGTTTTGTGCGCCGACGGCAGTCATGGTGATTTTTTATTCACGGGTGTTCCTTAACATATTCAATCAAAAGCACATTTTTGAGACTTACGCCTGTACAAAAGAACATTTTATGAGTCTTTTAAGAGCTTTTCGGTAATTACTGCTAAACATAAAACAGATAATCGGGTTGACAGCACAGTACGCGCAAGTCATATAAAAGGTGACGTGATAGTATATCCAGAAACTACACGAGAAATGCGTGAAAGTGTACTGATACTGTATGATTAATTCGTTGATAGAGGAAGGCAACCAGCAAAGCAAAAACACTGTTACGATAGCAATGGACATTTGAAACACGTTTCGGTTTCTTTTGTTCCGCTGTTGCTGACTGTTCGCGGACTGCTCACCCGGGTGTGCCTTTGTCTTGAGCTTGATAACAATGGTGGAGTAAAGAATGACTAGCAACAGTACAGGTATAAATAAAAACAGTATGTAGAAAGCTAGTCGGTAACTGGCAAAGGATGAGAACTCTCCGAATGCTTTCTTCCTTTCCAGACGACACCAGGTTTCCTCTGGGTATTCAACGAGCTCGAAAGTGAACAAGTATGGCGAATTAACAGCTACGGCAACTATCCATGTGGAGAGAATGAAGAAGGGACACAGCTTGGATCTGATGAGTGGAGAACGGAGTGGAAATACCACGGCTCCAAAGCGATCCACTGCTATAAGAATCAGATTCTGAATCGAAACGACAATGGAAACATTAGCTAGGAAAGGGATAAGCTTACACAAGGCCTGGCCAAGCTTTCCACCGATAAGAAACGAGTTGGTGTGCAAGTAGGACAGTCTCCAAGGTATCCAGAATATTGGAAACAGCAGATCAGATGAGGCCATGTTTGCGATGAAATAATTTATCGGTTTTCTTAAGTTCGGCGTTTTATAAACGATCATAACAATGAGAGAATTTGCGGCCAGTGAAACGATAATGAACAGACAGTAGGAAACGGTTGATCCGATTTTCCACGCTGTGGAATTTAACTGAGTGAAGCAGCTCGAAGACTCGCTGGATCCGTTCGCCGTTGAGTTCATGCTGAGTTTTGCGACGTTTCTACGGAATTGTACACATGCAGTCAAGTAACCTTGAATTACTGCTCTGTATACTGCGTATGCTGTTTGAGTGGCAGAACTTTTATTGACAATTGCGAGCCCCCTGCGAAGCCACAGCACAGCTGTCCTCTGAGGCCTTCAAAGAGTGACTTTTTATTGTAATGTTCCGGCATTATCCGCTAACCGACCTTTTGACAGAAACAGTGGGGTATTAGTATGTTATAACCCAACCAGAACACTTCATTTAGGTCAGGTGGTTGTATTAAGAAATCGATTGAGAAGATGATTAAACAAGTGTGTTTTAACACATTAAAAAATGATATCTTTGGTAGTACCATCATCAACAACACAAGTTTGACAGTTAACCACAGGAAGCGGAGGCGAAGCTGTCTTCCGGCCATTAAGCCCAGGCTTAACAGGTGAATATGAGGAAAAAATAAGTGCATATTATCACGTGTGCAATAAAACATGAAGTTTTTATAACATTTACTTCTCGATCGAGCTAAAAATGGGAAAACCAAAAGTCTGCTGTCGGCAAAGAGAAACTAGCAGGTTCTTATGACAAGGGCTTGTTCAGACTCTTTTGACTGCTCAGTTTTAGTTGTTACAAAATTCAGTACTTGTTGGCTACAGCTCTTTTTTTTCGATAACGTTGTGACACTTCATTTATATATAATAGCGATTACTACTTTTAGGGTTCCAAGAGGGGCGTTTAATGACGGGAGTCATTTAAAAGAGAAAGGACCGAGTTTATTGTCATTTATGTAACAACCTACTTTTCAAAACTAATATGCTTTCGGCGAAAATATAAAGAGAGCTTATGAATAGCGGAATATCCTGTTATCATCAACGCCTAATAAATGATGCGGATGGTTTGTCGCGCAATTTTTAACTTTTACCTGAGACGGGACAATCTTCAAAAGCGTCACCGACAAAATTTTCCCCTTGGCAAGTCTAGATAAAATCGCTGAAATATACTAAAATGTGTTTTTAGTGTCAATATTTGTAAATCCATTATTCTTTCCATTAGCAAATGCAAATGTTGTTAGTTGATGTGCCAATTTGAAAATACGCATATTCGATCATGAGCTACACTACTTGATAGTTAAATACAGGAAGCATTTAAGCCATAAAAGCCCAGGCTAAACAGGTATTTGAGGCAAAACTATAAATGCATGTTGTCACGTGTGCATAAAACCTGTAGTTTTTATGCATTCACTTCTCGATCGAACTTAAAAAAGGAGGTTATAAAAGAAACGTTCTTCCTTAACGAAAAAGACAACGCGTACTTGTTTCTTCCCTCAGTCTTTGACTGCTTTTAATTGCTACAACCTTTAGTATTTCTTTACTAAAATTCTTGCCTCTCGATAATGTTGCGGCATTTTATCTTAAGAATGACCTGAAAACCCACCCGCGTAACTCATATCAATGCAACCATTAGCCGTCATGACGCACTGCTCCCGTCCTAAAAGCGTGACGCCTTGTTCTCATATACCGCCGGTTAAACATCAAGGGAATTTTCGCACTCTATTCTGATCAACGGATGAGCAAACTCGATGTGTCCTTCCTCATGCAACCACCTTTTGTGGCTTACACGCGCGAAGTCAGTTTAAGGAACATGATGGTCTGTTCCACAGACGACGCGTCTTCTGAGCAGCCTGGTTCCCGCGCATGTCAGCGTCCTCGATTGAACACCTGCAATTACATCAGTTCTGTCGCTGATACGCGGCACTAAGTCTTTTTTCCATCCGTGACCGTTCCTACTTCTTTACATTGGTTAAACCGAGCTTTTCCAGGCTCTCAGATAGTCAGGGGGAAGGGCAAGCGAAATGTTCGCGGGGCGGAAAAAGGAATCGCTGCCTCTGCTATACTACAGCGAGCAGATTAATGAATACTAAGCCATTGTGTTTGTCTCATTTAGAAATCGACCGGTGAAAACTGTTATGATACATATCATTTTTCGTTAATATTTCTTTTTATTTTTCAGCTTATTTCCCCCTTGCATGAATATTTATTTTGTAGTTCACCCACCCCCATAACGTTTCTAATGGTCCATTGCACCCTGCGAGCCGAACTTCCAAACTTATTGAGTGACGGCAAGTGATCAAGCGAGCGAATGAACAGCTCTGGTGCTGGAAGGGTGCATTGTCCATCCCTGAGTTTTATTCAGTAACGGATCCAGGGGAGGGGCCCCGGGGGGCCTCGCCCCCCCCCCCTTATTTTTAGATCAAACTAAGGCCTGAAGAGTCGAAAAAAAATCTTTGGAGACCTGCCCCCCCCCCCTTATCTAAGGGTCTGGATGACCGCCCCCCCTTCCTTATCTCAAGGTCTGGATCTGGCACTGTTATTTACCACCCAAACTCTTACAATACGTCGCCTATGCTATCACTCTTTGCAGTCATGGCAGGGCAGAGGCAGGGGGGCATAAACTGGAACACATTTTACTTCTTAAGAGCCAATGTCTGTAATTTTCGAGAATCGGTTGACAGTCGTGAATTTTTGAATTTCTTCATATTTTGCTCAAATAATCTCTATAGTACACTAATTTCAAAAATCAAGTTAAAACTTGTAACAGCTTTTTATTTTTTCAGGAATCAGACAAAGTTTGAAAAACTCTAAATCGGCGCTCTTTCGAGTATGAAATTAGCGAAAATTGAGCATTTTCTTCGCGCTCGTACATAAAAACGGAATAATATCTCTAAGTGAAATCAAGGCACAAAACAGACACACATTTTTACTCTATAATTCAGCAGTTAACTTTGAATAAACCGTTTAAATGTGACTGTACCGGCCGCAAGAAGAATCACGGTTTCAGCACTTTTCAAAAATGGCAAATTTGACCTAACTTCACTATCGTAAAAACCCAGTTGGTACATGGAATTTCAGTATGAAACAAGAACTGTATTGAAGCATATCCTTTGCTGTTGTTTGTGTTAAAATATTTCTGGCGGCATTCCAAATGCACACCGTCGAGAGACCAAAACCTGAAGGGTATTTTGATACCAGGAAAGCGCGTGCAACAAGCAAGTTTCAACGCTTGGAATATTAATCCTTCGCAAACCTAAGTTACTTCGACATTTAAACCCTAGTCAGAGTTGTAACGGTTTCAGATTATATTTCGGCGTTTCTGTTCGGTTTAACATGATTCCTTTCAACTGATTTTTGCGATAAACTATAATGAAGAGACGAATACGCAGTTCAAATCACAGTTAGTAGAGGGGAATATTGTCGAAATACTCGCTTGCTATAGTTTTAATCGTATTGAAACCTTAATATCAGAAAAGTTATTTACTTACCTGAATTTAAATGCTAGACGGGGTCACAGTACCGCTAACTAAATTCTGCATCACGGCAGAATCGAAGTTAAGTTTGTATATGTTTTCAAGCTGTCAACACGAGGGAAGATGACATTCTGGAAGTGCGTGACGCGTAACGCGCCGAAAAAGAAATTCCTGGTATAAGTGTTTTACGGTGCAAGTCTTTGTTGTATGTTCGTATAGCATCTCACACATATTCAAACTTGGTTTGTGGCACCTGTCGCCCCAGTAATGCTGAACGTATTGCGATCATAGAAAAGATGTCGTAAGTCACTTGGTATGCTCCTGACTTGTTAGTCACGTGAATATGTAGGGCAATAACCAAACATCGACCCTACAATGCTAATGATAAAAGTAAGGTTTTCTGCATTTACGTTAGGTGATCTTTGTTTGATCCACAAAATTGGCGCATGAAAATAAGAGTTTTTCCTCACCACCTCTAAATGTTTGGTTCCGGGTAGCGGTGCAACAAATCACGTGGTACAGTTCTAGATCAACCTACTGGCTCCTCATAGAGGGGTCCATAAAGGCACATTGATTGATGACTGCGTATGGCCTGAACTGAAAATGATATACGCAGACGTTTTCTGAGCGACCAATGTGCAGCTTTTACACTCCTCTTTCGTTTCGAAAATAGACGAGCAGGCGAGCGAAGCGAGCGCGCGCGAGAGAGCCCCTTGCTCTACTGGTCAATAAATCCCCCGCGGCTTTTATTTTCATACGCAAAATCGACGATCTCTAATGAAAAAGTAGAGGGTCTGTGTACAGGCTACGAAGGTGCTTGCTATTATTTTAGTGAACTTTACAAGAGGTCTCAGGTGATTATGCTAACGTCATGAAAAGTCTACTTTAGGAAAGGATGAGGAGATGGGTGGGCTGGTTGGCATTGGGTTCTCCTTTAGGATCAACCCTACACATACAAAAATTCATGTCTTTATCACTACATTTAGAGCTAACAGACTTTGTTTGGTCCACAAAATTGGCGCATAAAATCAAAATTTTTTCCTCACCACCGCTAAATGTTTGGTTCCGGGTGGCGGAGAACAAAGCACGTTGTACCGTTTCAGAACAGCCTACTGGCCATGCTGGCTGCTCATTTAAAAGGGGTCCGTAAAGGCACATTAATTGATCACTCTGTGCGGCCTGAAGAAAATTATATACGCAGACGTTTTCTGAGCGACGAAGGTGCTGCCTTTACACTTCTTTTTCTTTTCGAAAATGGCCACGGACTTCTCTCCTCGCTCCTCGCCGCTAGGCGGTCGTTTTTGCCTGAGAGATACCACCACGAAGGAGTTTTAGCACACAAGTCACTGCAGGTGCAGACCTAGGAAAATGGCATTCTCCATCTGAAATTTTAAATCGAAATGAAAGGCTGTTTTCAGCCTTTTATCTCTTTTCTCCGCAACGTATTTAGTTAAAAGATAGTAAGTACAATGGCTGAGGCACTTTAAAGCATTTTTTTCATTTTCGCGACGGATTTTGACGTTATGAAAAAGAATTTGACAGTGAATTGGTTTATTTTCTAGCCTGCGAACAAGTGCCGGGGGATGGTGGCGGATAGAGCCAGGTGACTACACCTTTTTTCAGGCGGGAGCTAGCAGTACGTACATTCTGGTCTACCCCATACTGTGTAGACTAGCCTTTAAGGGCCTCTGTTCGGGGGGCGAGGGATCAGTACAATTCGTCAACAGCAGGTTGAGGTCTCGCCAGAAGATGCCCTTGCTGCAGAGGAGCAAAGCAATACTACTTTCAGTAATTTAAACATGTTAAATACTTGTATTTCGCTCATCAAATGTGTCCATTGTCCATTTTCGATTTGTGGTTTTTCAGGAATGTTCTTTTGCGGTGCATTGGCCAATTTTTTTTAAACAGTTTTACTCGTTTCCATTTCCCTGCTCTACCCTCATGTTGCATATGGCGTACGTGTGTACCTAAATCCCTCAATTCATACTGAGGTGATCGATAGAGAAGTCTATACGCTAAGCGGGGTTAAGATTAGTTTATTACAAGCAAAGGCGCAGAAGGCTAAGTGCAAATAAAAAAAACTAGTGTGAAAAGTTTTGCAGACTCGGCTTACTCTATTTGTTTTCTTTCTCTATTTGAGTTTCGACTGGTGACAGCCTAAAATCAAGTTTAGTTCCACATGTTTTGGGAATATAAAATATAAAACTAAAAAAAAACAGTGTTAATTGTACAGTTGCGTGACCAGACTCAAATTACACACGGGCTTTTATCACGCATCACAGCGTTTAGACTGAGGCTAAACGACGGAAGATTTCAGTAAACTGCGGCCACTTGCCGTTGAAACGACTGTGGTAAGTAATTCTTAGAGATCTCGAATCCTATTTAGAGCTAGCACGCCGTTTCTAGCGGCTTTATTTTAGGTGCAGAAACTCGAAGTTAATATTTACACTCCATGAGAACTTAACAGCGTTGTCTTTTTCAGCTACTTGCGTGCAATCAAATGCAGTCTTAGTTCTTTTTTATAACCATCAAATTGAAAAGCGTTTTTCAAAAGATTTTTAGAGCTTCCCGTAATGTGCCTCTTGTAAAAGAAGCTAAGTTAGCAAAAACTTTTGTGTGCCTACACTCGCGGCTAGCTTGCTTTCAGCGTTCGAACGTGCGAAACTACGCTGCACGTTTCGGTGTCTCAGCGACGCACTTTTGTAATGCCGCCAAAAATTTTTTAACACAAGAAACGGCAAAGAATATGCTTTAAAATAGTGTTTGTTTCATGTTGAAATTCCATGTATCAGTTGTTTTTTTCGATTGTGAAGTTAGGTCAAATTTGCATTTTTCAAACGAGCCGAAATCGTGTTTCTTCTTGCGGCCAACACAGTCACATTTAAACAGCTTATCTAAAGATAATTGCAGAATTATAAAGTACAAGTCTGTGTTTTCCTTGTGACTTGATTTCATTTAGATATGTCATCCCGTTTTTATGTACGAGCACGAAGAAAATGCTTAAATTTCGCTAATTTCATACTCGAAAGAGCGCCGATTTGGCGTTTTTCAAACTTTGCCCGATTCAGGAAAAAATAAAAAGCCGTTACAAGTTTTAATGTGATTTTTGAAATAAGTGTACTATAGAGATTACGTGGGCAAAATATGAAGAAATTCAAAAATTCACGACTGTCAACCGATTCTCGAAAATTACAGACATTGGCTCTTAAAGTACATTAATAGTCATGATAGTTTTTATTGGCGAATGTTCCACGAACCTATCACTCAACATATTCAATGAAAAGCACATTTTTGCGACTTACGCCCGTACAAAAGAACATTTTATGAGTCTTATTATACCTTGCCGATAATTACTACGAAACATAAAGTTTATCGGGTTGATAGCACAGTAAGCGTGAATCAAAAAGTAGGTTACATAAAAATATATCGAAAAACTACACGAGAAATGGGCAGAACTGTCCTGATACGCTATGATTAAATGGTTCGTTCTGAAAGGAAACCAGCAAAGCAAAAACACTGTTACGCAACCACAACGAGCTCTAAAGTGAAGACATCTGAAAAATTAAAAACTATCGCAAAGATCCACGTGACAAGAATGAAGAAGGGACACAGCTTGGATCTGATGAGTGGGGAACGGAGTGGAAATACCACGACTCCAAATCGATCCACTGCTATCAGAATCAGATTCTGAATCGAAACGACAATGAAAACGTTACCAAAGAAATGGACAAGCTCACACAAGACCTGACCAAGCTTACCACCGATAAGAAACGAGTAACTGGTGTGCAAGCCGGACAGGCTCAAAGGTATCCAGAATAGTGGATACAACAAATCAGATGAGGCCATGTTTGCGATAAAATAATTTATCGGTTTTTTTAAGTTCGGCGTTTTACAAACGAGGATAACAATGAGAGAGTTTGCGACCAGTGAAATGATGATGATCAGACAGAATGCAACGGTTTCTCCGATTTTCCACGCAGTGAAATCAGTAAGGCAGCTCCAAGACCCGCTAGATCCGTTCACCGTTGAGTTCATGGTTAGGTTTGCGACTTATCTGAGGAATTGTACAAATGCAGTTAAGTAACTTTGAATTACTGCTCTGTATATTGCGTATCCTGTTTGATTCAGAACTTTTATTGGCAATTGTAAGTCCCCTGCGAAGCCTCAGCACAGCTGCTTAAAGTGAGTTTGTATAATGGTGTCAGTTATCAACTGACCTTAAGCCAACCAGAGTATTAAGAAATCGATTGAAAAGATAGGGCCTTTTTTCATTAACGAAAAAGTTGTTTATTAATTGAGACAAATTTTCCGTCATCATCAACGCCAAACAAATGATGCGGATGGTTTGTCGCGCTTTTTTAAAAATTTTGTCTGAGACGGGAAAGTCTTCAAAGGCGCCGCGGACAAAATAAAAAAAAATCATTGCATTATATATGATCTATATATTTTGTTCTCTTACCCACAATGCTCTGTAAGCACTATTAACTTAGGAAGTACTGTTGACTGCTAACCACTTTAAACAAGCTATTTTAACACTACAGAACATTTACAACGCTATTGCAAAAAGAACGAAAACACGGCTCGGCTTTTAGCGCCAGTTTTCTTGACAATGATAACCCCAAATCTATAAAAGTACTTGACAGGCGCGTAGCCAGCCAATAGACTTGTAGGCCCGGGCCTACAAATGTTTGGTTTGATCACTCTAACGCTTGTAATAAATTATGCGTTGTTGGGGTGAGCTAAAAAGCTTAAGAGCTCAAAGTGTTGGTGAGGTCAGACTAGTCATGCATGCAGTTTTCAGGATATGTGGAAATGAAAGTCAGCCACGAAAAGCTGGCTACGCCCCCGCTTGAGGAACGAACAAGAACGTTTTTGACGCCGCTTAACAACTGTGGTCAAACAAAAGCATGTCTCGGGAAACTTCATCGCGTGTGCCTCATAAAACAATCTAGCCTCCTACCTAGACAAAAAAAAAACGTCTGAGAGTTCTTCAAATCCTTTTTACGTTAGTTTCCTGTCATATGAGCTTTCAGTACCCTATTATCTGTGCTGTACTGATTTCACAGACTCAGGTACTTTCTACTCTCTTATTATATATGGAGTATACATGGCTGACTCCGCAAGCGGGTAAGATGAGCCTATCTTGTCTGCTCGGGAGTACCTGCTTTGTCCTGCAAGAAAAGACTTTGTTTTAACAACATGATAAATCCTTTATTGACCAAGCTTGTTTGCTCAAGACGGCTGGGTACTAGCCTCGTTCTTTTTAACGTTTTTATGGGCCTCAAGGGAAAAACTTGGCCAATATCCAGCCATATTGCCCTTACCCATGCTTAGTAACCCTTGTTGTCTACATTTCCACATTCGCGCTGTTTTAGACCTTCTCCCGAAACATGAGTTCATTACGGTCGATTGTAACATGTTTAATCGCATTATAATTCTTGATTACGAACGAAGATTAATGGTTTCTATGACTAAAAATAGATTTCTCTAAGTTATGAACTTTTCTTGTGATTAAATATTTTAAAAATATCTGATAGTATCCCATACGCCTTCAACCATTTAAGCCATTGATAAAATAGACTGTTCAAAGTCCCTAAATTTCCACAAGATGGTTGAGGTCGAGCGCTCATCTCCACTGACAACCATTTTGTAATAGGTTGCAAATGTTCCGAGGGGGCGAACGTCGGGGTTTATAGCGGTGGGGGTAGAAAGGCCTCCTCAGGGTCTCCTTCCAAACCGTCCTCCACCCCCTATGTAGATAACGTCTACAGCCCTCGTTCTCGGCTATCTTTCGGAACAGTCTATTTTTGAAGACATGCCGCGCTATGCTCAATTATTTTCTGAGGCGGTGGACAAAATCTTTATGTTTTGATCAGTCAAATGAATGACCTAAGCAGCATTTTCACACGGTACTATTGATAATGCTATAAAACAGGTTATAACTGTAAGTCTGTGGACAAAATCCTATGGTGTGACCATTCAGTTGAACCTTTCAGCAGTACTTTCACGTGATACTATTTATTTAGCGTACAGTTCTACCTTCTACGTTTATGAACGCAATCTCATGGTGTTACCAGTCAAATTCAGCCTCTTTAGCTGTACTATTTGTTTTCCAATGGTTTTCTAGAAAATCACATTTGAGATAAACCTCGAATTCTGATTTCGCTCTTTATAAGGACAGTTTCTATACTACTTACAAAGCCTAACTACACTATATATATAGACTAAACTATAAAGCAGTTTTTAATGCTGTAAGATTCTGAGGTTTCCAGAGACGATCTTGTTTTCCAGCAAAGCACCTGAGGGAATATCGATCCTATCGCCATGATTAGCAATCACAATAACAGTGCCCTGAAGAAAAATAACAAAAAATCAAAATCATCGCTGAAAAACAGCAAACTACGCAGCTAGCATTGCCGCTATCAATTAGGAAATTTATTGCCATCCACGTATTAAAAAGGTATAAGAGAGACTGCTATCCATTTATCTGCACAGTCGACGCCTTGAAAGAACAGAAGACTGGCAAGAGAAGAGAATCCATCATTTAAGGTGAATAGCCAAGGCAAAATGTTTTACAATTTAATATAATAACGTCACTGTCGACGAATTGAAAACGTTAGAAAATAATATATCCACTTTTTATAAAGTTCTTCGGGTCTGTTTGTCTGGCTATCTCTAGGTTACTTCAGACTGGGCATAGCCCGTCCCAGGAGTTTGGGTTTTTCCTGCTCACATCTCTTTGCGCAGCCACCACAATCTCAGTGCCTGGAACAGGCTAGACCATACACCTGTTCTTCTGCCGGTATGTTCTACCAACACTAAGAAAGAGCTCACCTTCAGAGAGACTCCTTTGCCGAATGTGACGTCACCAGATACAGTCAGATGATCCAGTTCTAAGAGATCAGGAATGGTCTCAAAGCGCGCTAAGAAGTCCTTTACCTGTTGACCCACGCAAAAAAAAAAATAATAACGGTAAGGAAAATTCAGAAAATTTCACAGCGGGTTTGTAATAGTAGAGGACAGTCCGGTAAATTGAATTCGGACAACTCGAACGTCTCCGCTAACCCAAACAGAGCCCCATTTCCATTGGATTTGACCCCTATTTTCAGCTATTTTAATTCGGCTAACTCGAACTCAAATAACTCGAATTCCCCGCTAATTCGAACTTTCGTTTTCCTTAGTCAAGATTTACAGCTGTATTTACCCCAACAACTCGATTACTGGTTCTTGTAACTTACCACAGATGCCATCGGTAAAAACACTAAAACTAACACTACAGCAATTTGATTTTACTAAGTCCATTGAACAGTGCTTATAAAGACTTGACCGCAACAGGAAACTGCGCATAAAAAGTCTCCGGCACCCAGGGTAATACAGGTCCTGAACATTATCAATCTCGTTCCCAGAGACTGAGATCCTTTTGGTCAGCACCAAGGATCGCACCAATCGTCCGTTGCACGTTTCGCTGGATCAGGGTAACGCAGGCTCTGAGAACGAGATTGGAACATTAGGCACCGTGAGGAATGTCCACGCACCTTTTTGAAGTGTGTGAGCCGCTGAGTTGTACTATGGGCACAGTTGGAAATTGTCTAAGATGACTCATCTCCAGTTGGCCGTGTTTCATTTCATACAAGTTTGACATGATAATCAACAGATCAGAACAGGTTTTGACCGGAAGGAAACGTCTTCGTGGTACGTTTATACCTGCAAGTGTGGTGTTGGAAGGGATTACGATATTTGCAGCTGAAGAGTGATTTGACAAAAAAAACTTTGAACCATTCATGTAACTTGCATGATGTTGATAATAATAATAATAATAATAATAATAATAATAATAATAATGATAATGATGATGATGATTGATGATGATGTTGATGATGACGATGGTAATAATAATGATAATAATAAAAGTAACAATTAATCACCAATCGAGCGATTTTCGTATGACCTTGAAATGAAAACGCGCGAACAACACTGCAACAACAGACGAACGTAAATAGAGCGATTTGATTGGTTTGTCGAACGGATACAAAAATGTGCGTGGCTTTTGGTTGGTTAAGCGAATGGTCGGGTGAAATGTCTTCATGCGCGAGAACTTTCTAGAAATCAATCGATACTTCGCTTTGACGTCATACTGCAACACGATTGGCAAATCGAACAATGCCTTCTCCATATTAGGGTTTTCTTTAGCGGGAAAACGAAAGAGTCCATGTTTTGATCTTTTCATCCATTGGCTGTTAAAACAAGTAACGAACACTTACCGAAACCATTTTCAAGGTCGTACGAAAATCGCTCTAACACCATTAATATCGCCGCGGTTACCAACATCCCCGTCACCGCCGTTACAATAATCACCACCATTATTATTTTAATCATCATCATCACTAAAACAGTTTGGACGTGTCATCTTTTACCATGAGCTCCTTCAAAATTCTTCATGGCAGCTCCAACAGCGGTCTCCAGTTGAATGATGCGCATTCCGTTGTCAAGTGTCTACAACAGCAACAAGAAAAACATAGAGGACTGTCACTACAAGTACTTAACAATGACTAAAGGAAACATTAACAGTGCACTGTTATGGAAAAAATTAAGCCAGATGTTTTTACGTAAATAACTCACTTAACAGACTGAAATGCAAGAAGTTCCCCAGTGTAGTCGATCACAGTTGGGCAAGTCAAGCAAGTACACGCACACACGCACACAAAAGCTCTCTCTGGTCCTGCCGTACAGCTGTACTTTCAGATATCTGACTGAACACTACTGTTCACTGTCAATTCACAGACCAAACTAAGCCAGTTCTGTTTTCTTAGAGTCCCACTGGGGAGGAAACTCTCTATAATGGCCAATACTGTGAACCCCTAAGAGTGATCAGCATCAAATTTCTCCTTGTAATATCAATGCGTTGTAAAATAGAGTGGTCACGAGAATTACGGACATGATCACAGACAAGATGAATTTGCTTGATATTAAATCAAATTGTTCCCACTACTTCTGTAAGAATTGAAAAGGGGCAACAAATGAGAATTTAAATTTTGATCTTAGGGTTTAAAGGGATTGGGGCCAACAGGTGTATTTTATGGCTGTGACAAACCCCAAAAAACTCTCTAGCTTAGTGATTTCTTCATAATTAAAAAACAGTGCATTTGCAACAGTTAAAGGGAATGCAGTGGTCTAAACTAATATCTGAAAAGGGTACCATTAATTTTGTCAATGAGACTTATAGGAAAGGGTTTAACTTTTTATTTGCATATAATGAGAAACGATGTGTCAAAACAAGTTTTTTCTCTTACATTCCATTTGAAAGCTTGGGTTTTCCAGTCAATATAAAGCAACAAGAAAAAAAAATAATGATAATAAAAAATAACTGCAAGAAAAGCACTAAAAATACAGTTTGAAAATCATGTCACTTAAGTAGTGACTGTCGATATTAGAACAGAAGCGTTAAGCTCCTTTATCGAACTTTGATCGGCTAAAATTTTCCATAAATTAACCACGGATCCCTGCGGATGGGATCGGAAAAATTCCGAGAACAAATTAAAAATGCAATCCATGATAAACATCAGAAGTTACACTCCTTACAATAGATGTCAATCTTAACAGACGCTTAAATATTAAGAGAAATTACACAGTATCATTATTATAATTCTAATATTTTTAATTGCCTGTAAAAACCATGAGCTGCATGAAAACGGGAATACTAGCAAACTGGCCAAAACTACCAAAAATAGGAATAGAAGTAATTTCCTGAAAGTCCAGACGAGGACGAAAGGTACTTTAGACGGTTCCCGCGGAAGCATAATAACATAGAACATATCTGTTTCAGCATGTTCAGTACAACGAATTCATGACAGGCGAAGGTTTATGTTGAGCACTATTTTAAACGTGTACATCTAAACAAGTAATAAATGAATTTTCCAGACATCTAACATTACCTCCCAATTAAACATCCTTAAGTTAATTCATCATACAGTAACCATTGAAGGGCGTGCCCTTCATTTTAAACATGATAGCCTTTTCCAGGCGTTCAGATCGGTTAAGCGCGTGTTCAGATGGTGGGGAGCGAGTTAAATCGTACGCGGGGAAAACAAGGGGGAAACGAGAGGAGACTGGGAGAGAGAACGGCTCCAAATTGATCCATTGTTATCAGAATCGTATTCTGAATCGAAATGACAATGGAAACATTACCAAAGAAAGGGAGAAACTTAAACAAGGCCTGTCCACGCTTACCACCAATAAGCCACGAGTTTGTGTGCAAGCTTGACAGAAGCCAAGGTAATTGGATACAGAGGATAGGACATGGCCATGTTTGCGATGAAATAATTTATCGTCTCTCTTAAGTTTGGCGTTTTATAAACTAACTAACTAACTAACTACGTAAATAAATAATGATTTGTTGGTAGCACATCCACAAAGTGGCTCTTCATCTACCTGATTCCCGGTCGAATTGCAATTTGCAAATGTTGGTTTTTGAGGAGAGGGGAAAACCGGAAACATCTCGGAGCAAAATTGGAGAAGCAACAACAAACTCAACACACATATCCGTCAACGCCAGGTCTGAACCCGGGCGGCATTGGTGGGAGACGAGCGCTCTCATCACTGCCGCATCCTTGCTCCCCCAACAGACGATCGCTACAATGAGAAAGTTCCGAGCAAAGAAACGGCGAGAATCAGACTGAAGGCTAAAGTCCCTAAGATTTTTCAAGCAGCTTGAAGACTCGATCGATCCATTCCAAGTTGTTGAGTTTATGTTTGTGACGCGCGGAAAACGCTCTACACCGCCTTCTTTTAAGTCAAAGCAAACTGAGAAAGGGAAAAGCTTACGTAAGGCCTAACCAAGCTGCTGAGCCCTTAACAAAGTAAGTTTGTATAATGGTGTCAGTTATCTAATGAATTTAATGGCCTTAAGCCAACCAGCCTGTTATAATGTGTGCATAAAACAGGCAGTCTTTATGTACATCACTTACTTCTCGATCGAACTAAAAAGAAGGAGTCTGCTGTCGGCAAAGGGAAACTAGCAGGTTCTTCCTCAACAAATAGTCGAGGCTTGTTACTTCTTTGCTGACTGCAGTTTTAATTGTTGCGAATTTCAATACTTGTTGGTTACAATTGTATCGCTCGATAACTGGCAATCATTTTTATAATGACCAAAGTGACCCAAACGCTCAACTCATATTAATGCTTGAGTAAGTCTTGTAATTATTGGCTGGGAGAAACTCATTAGCATTAAACCTTCGAGTTATTTACTTTGTCAAATCGATTTTTTTCTGTCTTAAATTTGACTTTCAAGCTTGGGTTGTCCAGTAAATATGAAACCTAGGAGAGCGAAGAGAGAGAACAAAGATATTGGTTTCTAAACAAAATTTAAACAATATCATACAGTAACAAGACCTGTTTGTTTTGCGCCGAGCGAAGTGAGTTTAAAATCTCGTCGCGCGCGAAGCGTGGACCGCGCGTGGATCATAGCGAGCTGCAAACTCGCATCGCCCCTCTATTCCTCGATTCCCCGTAGAAACTGTTTTTTTTCTCTTCTTTTCTTTTCTTTTTTCTTTACGTTTAATCTTCTGTTTAGTTATTGCAGTTTTGTTTTATTTCTTTATATTGCTTAAGTTTTTTAAATTTATAAATTTTTCTCGAAGTCCTTCGCGAGGTCCTGCGATTCACGTATTTCTAGTTCTAATGTGTTCAAAACGCCCAGTTCAAAACGTATGTTGAATTTGTGTCAGATAAATAGTAAAAATACAACGCCAAGCCAAGAACATTTTTAATGTGGCTCTTAGCCCCACGAGGAAGTGTAACTTTGCGGCTGAGAAAGAGTGATCAGGGAGTCTTGTGATCAAGAGCGCAAGAATTTTTTTCATCTACGAACAGTATAACAATTTCACCATTGTAGTTCTGTAGTTTCTCTTTAAACTGTTTGAAGCAGCTCCAAGGCTGGCTCGATCCATTCCCCATTCTCGAGTTTATGTTTGCTGCGCGCCTTCTGTACAACGCAGTATTCATCACGGCGATCAGTTAAAATGCAAACTTTTTAAACTTTAATTTTCATGTCCCCTTGCGAAGCCTGAGCCCAATAATTGTTATTTTAATAACAGTTATTGAAAGACCGATATGAAGACCGATTAGAAAGACTGTATAAAAACGCGAACTCTATATCAGAAGACCGATATGGCCGTCCTTTCTGCTGAGCAGACTAACGAATGCTATTTTAATGCCATGGTGGTTGTATTTAGAAATCGATTGAAAAGATATTTGGAAACCAATAAGAGTGGACATTTTAAACTGGTGTGATACATATTATTTGCATGTAGAAATTCACCCATTATGTATTTAAACATAGGTCAGGTGATCAAAATTTATAAAGCGACAAAATGTCTATAAAAGCATTTCAAAGGGGCAATATCATTTAATTGATTTTGTGTAAAAGACAACACCTTGCCGCTTAACTTTCCTGTTTAACTTTTTGGATTGTAATTTTTGCAGTGGGCGAAAACATGCAGTTTTTTTCTTTGCTTCTTTTGACGACGCAAAAATACTGTCACACGTTAGAGTGGCGCTCAAAATTCAACAGATGTTTATAATTGTCCCTTTTATTCGTTTATTTTTTTGCGGCAGAACCTCTTCCCTTAACTTAGCGGTTCCGCAGTAATTAACAGTTGTACAGTTGTACTTCGCCAGCCTACACCCCCAATAACGTTTCTAATGGTCCGTTTTTGAGTTTTATTTACCACCCATCCTTTTACAATACATGGCCTATGCATGCTGTCACTTTTCGCCGACATGGGAGATTTAAACTGAACACATCTTATTTAAAATCCTCAGTTTTGTGCGCCGACGGCAGTCATGGTGATTTTTTATTCACGGGTGTTCCTTAACATATTCAATCAAAAGCACATTTTTGCGACTTACGCCTGTACAAAAGAACATTTTATGAGTCTTTAAAGAGCTTTTCGGTAATTACTGCTAAACATGAAACAGATAACTGGGTTGATAGCAGAGTACGCGCAAGTCATATAAACGGTGACTTTATAGTATATCCAGAAACTACACGAGAAATGCGTGAAAGTGTCCTGATACTCTGTGATTAAATAGTTGATAGAGAAAGGTAAAAAGCAAAGCACAAACACTGTTACGATAGCAATGGACATTTGAAGCACGTTTCGGTTTCTTTTGTTCCGCTCTTGCTGACTGTTCGCGGACTGTTCACCCGGGTGTGCCTTTGTCTTGAGCTTGATAACAATGGTGGAGTAAAGAATGACTAGCAACAGTACAGGTATAAATAAAAACAGTATGTAGGAAGCTAGTAGGTAACTGGCATAGGATGAGAACTCTCCGAATGCTTTCTTCCATTCCAGACCACACCAGGTTCCCTCTGGGTATTCAACGAGCTCGAAAGTGAACAAGTGTGGCGAATAGAAAGCTACGGCAACTATCCATGTGGAGAGAATAAAGAAGGGACACAGCTTGGATCTGATGAGTGGAGAACGGAGTGGAAATACCACGGCTCCAAAGCGATCCACTGCTATCAGAATCAGATTCTGAATCGAAACGACAATGGAAACGTCTGAAAAGAAGGGGACAAGCTTACACAAGGCCTGACCAAGCTGACCACCGATAAGAAACGAGTTGGTGTGCAAGTAGGACAGTCTCCAAGGTATCAAGAATATTGGAAACAGCAGATCAGATGAGGCCATGTTTGCGATGAAATAATTTATCGGTTTTCTTAAGTTCGGCGTTTTATAAACGATCATAACAATGAGAGAATTTGCGGCCAGTGAAACGATAATGAACAGACAGTAGGTAACGGTTGCTCCGATTTTCCACGCTGTGGAATTTAACTGAGTGAAGCAGCTCGAAGACTCGCTGGATCTGTTCGCCGTTGAGTTCATGCTGAGTTTTGCGACGTTTCTACGGAATTGTACACATGCAGTCAAGTAACTTTGAATTACTGCTCTGTATACTGCGTATGCTGTTTGAGTGGCAGAACTTTTATTGACAATTGCAAGCCCCCTGCGAAGCCACAGCACAGCTGTCCTCTGAGGCCTTCAAAGAGTGACTTTGTACTGTAATGTTCCGGCATTATCCCCCAACTGACCTTTTGACAGAAACAGTGGGGTATTAGTATGTTATAAACCAACCAGAACACTTCATTTAGGTCAGGTGGTTGTATTAAGAAATCGATTGAGAAGATGATTAAACAAGTGTGTTTTAACACATTAAAAAATGATATCTTTGGTAGTACCATCATAAACAACACAAGTTTGACAGTTAACCACAGGAAGCAGAGGCGAAGCTGTCTTTAGGCCATTAAGTGCCCAGGCTTAACAGGTGAACATGAGGAAAAAATAAGTGCATATTATCACGTGTGCAATAAAACATGAAGTTTTTATAACATTTACTTCTCGATCGAGCTAAAAATGGAAAAACCAAAAGTCTGCTGTCGGCAAAGAGAAACTAGCAGGTTCTTCTGACAAGGGCCTGTTCAGACTCTTTTGACTGCTCAGTTTTAGTTGTTACAAAATTCAGTACTTGTTGACTACAGCTCGTTTTTTTCGATAACGTTGTGACACTTTATTTATATATAGTAGCGATTACTACTTTTAGGGTTCCAAGAGGAGCGTTTAATGACGGGAGTCATTTAAAAGAGAAAGGACTGAGTTTATTGTCATTTATGTAACAACCTACTTTTCAAAACTAATATGCTTTCGGCGAAAATATAAAGAGAGCTTATGAATAGCGGAATATCCTGTCATCATCAACGCCTAATAAATGATGCCGATGGTTTGTCGCTCAATTTTTAACTTTTACCTGAGACGGGACAATCTTCAAAAGCGCCGCCGACAAAATTTTCCCCCTGGCAAAAACTAGACAAAATCGATTAAATATACTAAAATGTGTTTTTAGTGTCAATAATTGAAAATCCATTATTCTTTCCATTAGCAAATGCAAGTGTTGTTAGTTGATGTGCCAATTTGAAAATACGCATATTCGATCATGAGCTACACTATTTGATAGTTAAATACAGGAAGCATTTAAGCCATAAAAGCCCAGGCTAAACAGGAATTTGAGGCAAAACTATAAATGTATGTTGTCACGTGTGCATAAAACCTGCAGTTTTTATGCATTCACTTCTCGATCGAACTTAAAATAGGAGGTTATAAAAGAAACGTTCTTCCTTAAAGAAAAAGACAAAGCGTACTTGTTTCTTCCCTCAGTCTTTGACTGCTTTTAATTGCTACAACCTTCAGTATTTCTTTACTACAATTCTTGTCTCTCGATAATGTTGTGGCATTTTAGGTATTTAGGTATTTAGGTATTTTATTTATTTGCCACACGATTACGATAATTACAAAAAGATGCCAAAAGAAAAAAATGTAGGAAGAGATGGCGAGGAGGCCTAAAAGAAACTATAGAGCTTATGTTAATTAGGCCTCCTCAATTACAATTTTTCGAAGATAGTATAAACATTACGGCGACGGATGCAACATAATATGAGGTGAAAAATTAAACTAATCAATATTACGGAAGTTTACAAATGTTGAATATTAAAAGGCTTTTTCCCAAAATTTTTGTTGGAGTATACTAATAATTATTACAAATAAATGCCTTAAGTGCTCTTTTAAAGGAGAAAGGTGAGGAAGCGTTGATGATGTTGGTGTTTAAGGTGTTGTAAAATTTAGGTCCTTGATAAAAAACGGAAAATTGTTTGGTTCGAGTACGACAGAAAGGCAGACGAAATTTACACGAGTTTCTTGTATTATACGAATGAATTTGACTTTGTAAGGTAAATTTACAATGAAATTTTAAAGGTAGAGTATGGTTTTGATAGGAGTACATGAATAAGCCTAGTTGTATTTTATCTTAAGAATGACCTGAAAACCCACCCGCGTAACTCATATCAATGCAACCATTAGCCGTCATAACGCGCTGCTCCCGTCCTAAAAGCGTGACGCCTTGTTCTCACATTCGCACTCTATTCTGATCAACGGATGAGCAAACTCGATGTGTCCTTCCTCATGCAACCACCTTTTGTGGCTTACACGCGCGAAGTCAGTTTAAGGAACTTGATGGTCTGTTCCACAGACGACGCGTCTTCTGAGCAGCCTGGTTCCCGCGCATGTCAGCGTCCTCGATTGAACACCTGCAATTACATCAGTTCTGTCGCTGATACGCGGCACTAAGTCTTTTTTCCATCCGTGACCATTCCTACTTCTTTACATTGGTTAAACTGAGCTGTTCCAGGCTCTCAGATAGTCAGGAGGAAAGGCACGCGAAATGTTCGCGGGGCGGAAAAAGGAATCGCTGCCCCTGCTATACTACAGCGAGCAGATTAATGAATACTAAGCGATTGTGTTTGTCTCATTTAGAAATCGACCGGTGAAAACTGTTATGATACATATTTTTTTTCGTTAACATTTCTTTTTATTTTTTAGCTTATTTCCCCCTTGCATGAATATTTATTTTGTAGTTCACCCACCCCCACAACGTTTCTTATTGTTTCATCGCACCCTGCGAGCAGAACTTCCCAACTTGTTGAGTGACGGCAAGTGATCAAGCGAGCGAATGAACAGCTCTGGTGCTG
This sequence comes from Porites lutea, assembly GCF_958299795.1. NCBI lineage: Eukaryota > Metazoa > Cnidaria > Anthozoa > Scleractinia > Poritidae > Porites > Porites lutea. The sequence goes on from NC_133207.1 coordinate 25,487,308, forward strand.
GAAGGGTGCATTGTCCATCCCTGAGTTTTATTCAGTGGCGGATCCAGGGAAGGGGCCCGGGGGCCTCGCCCCCCCCCCTTATTTTTAGATCAAACTAAGGCCCGAAGAGTCGAGAAAAATTTTTGGAGACCTGCCCCCCCCCCCCCCCCCCTTATCTAAGGGTCTGGTTGATCGCCCCCCCTCCCCTCATCTCAAGGTCTGGATCAGATCTGAATTACCACCAAAACTCTTACAATACGTCGCCTATGCTGTCACTCTTTGCAGTCATGGCAGGGCAAACGCAGGGGGGCATAAACTGGAACACATTTTACTTCTTAAAGTACATTAACAGTCATGATAGTTTTTTATTGGCGAATGTTCCACGAACCTCAATGAAAAGCACATTTTTGCGACTTACGCCCGTACAAAAGAACATTTTATGAGTCTTTTTATACCTTGCCGATAATTACTACTAAACATAAAGCAGATAATCGGGTTGATAGCACAGTAAGCGTGAATCAAAAAGTAGGTTACATAAAAATATATCCAGAAACTACACGAGAAATGGGCAGAACTGTCCTGATACGCTATGATTAAATGGTTCGTTCTGAAAGGCAACCAGCAAAGCAAAAACACTGTTACGCAACCTCGTCCCCAGGGCTTTTCCCTCAAAATATGGGTGGGGCGGGAAACACACCAGGTTCGCTCTGGGTATTCAACGAGCTCTAAAGTGAAGACATCTGAAAAATTAAAAACTATGGCAAAGATCCACGTGACGAGAATGAAGAAGGGACACAGCTTGGATCTGATGAGTGGGGAACGGAGTGAAAATACCACGACTCCAAATCGATCCACTGCTATCATAATCAGTTTCTGAATCAAAACGACAATGAAAACGTTACCAAAGAAATGGACAAGCTTACACAAGACCTGACCAAGCTTACCACCGATAAGAAACGAGTAACTGGTGTGCAAGCCGGATAGGCTCGAAGGTATCCAGAATAGTGGATACAACAAATCAGATGAGGCCATGTTTGCGATAAAATAATTTATCGGTTTTTTTAAGTTCGGCGTTTTACAAACGAGGATAACAATGAGAGAGTTTGCGACCAGTGAAATGATGATGATCAGACAAAAGGCAACGGTTTCTCCGATTTTCCACGCAGTGAAATCAGTAAGGCAGCTCCAAGACCCGCTGGATCCGTTCGCCGTTGAGTTCATGGTTAGGTTTGCGACTTATCTGAGGAATTGTACAAATGCAGTTAAGTAACTTTGAATTAATGCTCTGTATATTGCGTATCCTGTTTGATTCAGAAATTTTATTGGCGATTGTAAGTCCCCTGCGACGCCTCAGCACAGCTGCTTAAAGTGAGTTTGTATAATGGTGTCAGTTATCAACTGACCTTAAGCCAACCAGAGTATTAAGAAATCGATTGAAAAGATAGGGCCTTTTTTCATTAACGAAAAAGTTGTTTATTAATTGAGACAAATTTTCCGTCATCATCAACGCCAAACAAATGATGCGGATGGTTTGTCGCGCTTTTTTAAAAATTTTGTCTGAGACGGGAAAGTCTTCAAAGGCGCCGCGGACAAAATAAAAAAAAATCATTGCATTATATATGATCTATATATTTTGTTCTCTTACCCACAATGCTCTGTAAGCACTATTAACTTAGGAAGTACTGTTGACTGCTAACCACTTTAAACAAGCTATTTTAACACTACAGAACATTTACAACGCTATTGCAAAAAGAACGAAAACACGGCTCGGCTTTTAGCGCCAGTTTTCTTGACAATGATAACCCCAAATCTATAAAAGTACTTGACAGGCGCGTAGCCAGCCAATAGACTTGTAGGCCCGGGCCTACAAATGTTTGGTTTGATCACTCTAACGCTTGTAATAAATTATGCGTTGTTGGGGTGAGCTAAAAAGCTTAAGAGCTCAAAGTGTTGGTGAGGTCAGACTAGTCATGCATGCAGTTTTCAGGATATGTGGAAATGAAAGTCAGCCACGAAAAGCTGGCTACGCCCCCGCTTGAGGAACGAACAAGAACGTTTTTGACGCCGCTTAACAACTGCGGTCAAACAAAAGCATGTCTCGGGACACTTCATCGCGTGTGCCTCATAAAACAATCTAGCCTCCTACCTAGACAAAAAAAAAAAAACGTCTGAGAGTTCTTCAAATCCTTTTTACGTTAGTTTCCTGTCATATGAGCTTTCAGTACCCTATTATCTGTGCTGTACTGATTTCACAGACTCAGGTACCTTCTACTCTCTTATTACATATGGAGTATACAAGGCTGACTCCGCAAGCGGGCAAGATGAGCCTATCTTGTCCGCTCGGGAGTACCTGCTTTGTCCTGCAAGAAAAGACTTTGTTTTAACAACATGGTAAATCCTTTATTGACCAAGCTTGTTTGCTCAAGACGGCTGGGTACTAGCCTCGTTCTTTTTCATGTTTTTATGGGCCTCAAGGGAAAAACTTGGCCAATATCCAGCCATATTGCCCTTACCTATGCTTAGTAACCCTTGTTGTCTACATTTCCACATTCGCGCTGTTTTAGACCTTCTCCCGAAACATGAGTTCATTACTGTCGATTGTAACATGTTTAATCGCATTATAATTCTTGATTACGAACGAAGATTAATGGTTTCTATGACTAAAAATAGATTTCTCTAAGTTATGAACTTTTCTTGTGATTAAATATTTTAAAAATATCTGATAGTATCCCATACGCCTTCAACAATTTAAGCCATTGATAAAATAGACTGTTCAAAGTCCCTAAATTTCCGCAAGATGGTTGAGGTCGAGCGCTCATCTTCACTGACAACCATTTTGTAATAGGTTGCAAATGTTCCGAGGGGGTGAACGTCGGGGTTTATAGCGGTGGGGGTAGAAAGGCCTCCTCAGGGTCTCCTTCCATTTCGTCCCCCACGCCCTATGTAGATAACGTCTACAGCCCTCGTTCTCGGCTATCTTTCGGAACAGTCTATCTATGAAGACATGCCGCGCTATGCTCAATTATTTTCTGAGGCGGTGGACAAAATCTTTATGTTTTGATCAGACAAATGAATGACCTAAGCAGCATTTTCACACGGTACTATTGATAATGCTATAAAACAGGTTATAACTGTAAGTCTGTGGACAAAATCCTATGGTGTGACCATTCAGTTGAACCTTTCAGCAGTACTTTCACGTGATACTATTTATTTAGCGTACAGTTCTACCTTCTACGTTTATGAACGTTATCTCATGGTGTTACCAGTCAAATTCAGCCTCTTTAGCCGTTCTATTTGTTTTTCAATGGTTTTCTATTAAATCACATTTGAGATAAACCTCGAATTCTGATTTCGCTCTTTATAAGGACTGTTTCTATACTACTTACAAAGCCTAACTACACTATATATATAGGCTAAACTATAAAGCAGTTTTTAATGCTGTAAGATTCTGAGGTTTCCAGAGACGATCTTGTTTTCCAGCAAAGCACCTGAGGGAATATCGATCCTATCGCCATGATTAGCAATCACAATGACAGTGCCCTGAAGAAAAATAACAAAAAATCAAAATCATCGCTGAAAAACAGCAAACTACGCAGCCAGCATTGACGCTATCAATCAGGAAATTCATTGCCTTGTACATAAGGTATAAGAGAGACTGCTATCCAATTATCTGCATACAAAATTTTCGCATTTACTTTTAAAGTATAGTCGCCATCTTGAAAGAACAAAAGACTTGGAAGAGAAGAGAATTCCATCATTTAGGGTGGATAGCCAAGGCAAAATGTTTTACAATTTAAAATAATAACGCCACTGTCGACGAACTGAACACGTTAGAAAATTATATATCCGCTTTTTATAAAGTTCTTCGAGTCTGTTTGTCTGGCTATCTCTAGGTTACTTCAGAATGGGCATAGCCCGTCCCAGGCGTTTGGGTTTTTGCTGCCCACACTCTTTGCGCAGCCACTACAATCTGAGTGCCTGGAACAGGCTAGACTGTACACCTCTTCTTCTGCCGGTATGTCCTACCAACACTAGGAAAGAGCTCACCTTCAGACAGACTCCTTTGCCGAAAGTGACGTCACCAGATACAGTCAGATGATCCAGTTCTAAGAGATCAGGAATGGTCTCAAAGCGCGCCAAGAAGTCCTTAACCTGTTGAGCCACGCAAAAAAATAATAACGGTAAGGAAAATTCAGAAAATTTCACAGCGGGTTTGTAATAGTAGAGGACAGTTCGGTAAATTGAATTCGGATAACTCGAACGTCTCCGCTAACCCAAACAAAGCCTCATTTCCCTTGGATTTGACCCCTATTGTCAGCTATTTTAATTCGGTTAACTCGAACTTCACCGCTAACTCGAACTAACTTTCGTTTTCCTTGCAACTTACCACAGACGCCATCCTATTAGCTCTTCTTGTCGTGTAATCGGTAAAAACACTAAAACACTACAGCAATTTGATTTTACTAAGCCCATTGAACAATGCTTATAAAGACTTGATCGCAACAGGAAACTGCGCATAAAAAGTCTCTGGCACCCTGGGTAATACAGGTCCTGAACATTATCAATCTCGTTCCCAGACACTGCGATCCTTTTGTTTGATCCTTTTGCACGTTTCGCTGGATCAGGGTTACGCAGGCTCTGGGAACGAGATTGGAACATTAGGAACCGTGAGGAATGTCCACGCACCTTTTTGAAGTGTGAGCCGCTGAGTTGTACTATGGGCACAGTTGGAAATTGTCTAAGATGACTCATCTCCAGTTGGCCGTGTTTCATTTCATACAAGTTTGACATGATAATCAACAGATCAGAACAGGTTTTGACCGGAAGGAAACGTCTTCGTGGTACGTTTATACCTGCAAGTGTGGTGTTGAAGGGATTACGATATTTGCAGCTGAAGCGTGATTTGACAAAAAAAACTTTGAACCATTCATGTAACTTGCATGATGTTGATAATAATAATAATAATAATAATAATAATAATAATAATAATATGTGTGTAATAATAATATGTGCTTCCCTCCGAAATAAAGAACAAAACTTGGGGCAGTATTAGTTACGCATGTTTCTGTAATACTGTCAACGATGTTTACGATGAAATCGTCCACTACAGGAGGAATATATTCAATGTTCCATCGGGTCGCGCAGGGAAGAGTTTCATTGAAGAATTAACCTTCTGGATTAAGCAATTTAATTCAGACTCTGACTTGAACTCGATCGCTCTTAAAGCATTCATGGTGCTCCCAACTTTGATTTTGCAAAAACCATCCGCTACTTCCAAAAGCAAGGAGCATAGTGAAGCAATAGAGCGTCGATTAGCACTCTGGAAACAAGGGGACATTGATTTGTTGCTTAAAGAAGTGAGGTTCTTTCAAGGGAAATTTGTGAATTCCAAGAAACCTAGAAAGGTTGAAGACATATCCAAAGCCTTCTCAAAGCTGGTTCTGCAAGGAAAATTGAAAGCTGCTATGAAACTCCTAGATAACGAGAGCTCGTCCGGTCTGCTCGACCTATCGCCAGATGTCCTGCAAGGGCTACAGGACAAACACCCACAGGCAGCTGATATCGCAGAGGAGAGTTTGTTACATGGCCCAATTGATTATATTCCGCCAAATGTTTATGACCTCATAGACGAAGAATCGATCTACAACTCGGCAAGTAAAGCCAAGGGCTCAGCCGGTCCATCTGGGATGGACGCAGAGCTGTATAAGAGAATCCTGTGCTCTAAGAATTTCAAGACCGAGGGCAAAATATTGAGAGAAGAGCTAGCCGTGTTCACAAGAAATCTGCTAAGGAAATCGTACCACCCATCCTTACTTGAAGCTTTCACGTCCTGCAGGCTTATCCCGCTGGATAAGAACCCCTGGAATCAGACCAATTGGTGTTGGAGAGGTACTGAGGAGAATAGTGGGGAAAACGGTCAGCGGTTTCTTAAAGGAGGAAATAAAAGAAGCGGCGGGTCCCCTACAAGTTTGCGCTGGTCATAACGCAGGAGCGGAGGCTGCGATCCATGCAATGAGTCAAGTGTTTGTTGAAGAAGGAACAGATGGAATATTGCTAATTGATGCTAGTAACGCTTTTAACCAAATGAATAGGTCAGCGGCCTTACACAATATCCAGATCATGTGCAAAGAAATGGCGCTCTATGTGATTAACACATATAGAAGCCCATCTAGACTGTTTATTTGTGGGGGAGGTGAAATACTTTCTCGAGAAGGCACCACACAAGGAGATCCGCTAGCGATGCCATGGTATGCACTTAATACATCCATAATGATACAGAATTTGAGGGACCATTGCCCATTGGTTAAACAGGTGTGGCTTGCAGACGACTCAGCTAGAGGAGGGAGTATAGTGCACTTATACAACTGGTACAGGCAATTGAGTAAGGAAGGACAAAAGTTTGGTTACCTTGTGAATGGGACAAAGAGCTGGCTTATTGTGAAGTCTAGGGAACTAGCGGAGGAAGCAAAGAGGGTGTTTGGAGAGGAAGTCAACATAACGACTGAAGGTCAGCGCCATCTGGGAGCAGTTATTGCGTCGCAAGAATACAAAGATCAGTATTGTGAGGAGAAGGTTCGTGCATGGAAAGAGGAAATCGAACGTCTCTCTGAAATAGCGAAGAGCCAGCCCCATGCGGCGTATATTGCTTTCACAAAAGGCTACAAGTCTAAGTTCACCTACTTCATGCGCACGATTGAATCGTTTGAAGATTATGTCGATCCAATCCAGGAAGTGATTGAAGATTTACTACTCCCTACTTTGTTCGGTCAATCAGAGCCTCTCCCTAACGAGGTGCGCAGACTTGCTACCTTAGCAATGGGTCAAGGGGGTCTAGGCATTCCTGATCTGAAATCCGAGGCACCGCAGCAGTTTGCTGCCTCGAGACTAATAACCACCGCCCACGTAGATTCTATTACATCACAGAGTTCCATCATGGTGCCTGGAGAAAGATCTACGGAGGAGCTAAAGAGGCATCAACAATCACTTAAGAGAGCAAGTGCCAAGGAGAAAATGGATAGCATTGATTCAAACCTCTCCCCAGGCCTGCTGCGTCTGGTTAATCAATCGAGGGACAAGGGCGCAAGTTCTTGGCTGAATGCGATGCCTCTCGCAGACAAAGGTTTAGCCCTCAACAAGCAAGAGTTCAGAGACTCGCTACGTTTGCGTTATGACTTACCCTTAGTCGATTTACCAAGTCATCGCATATGTGGGGATAAATTCACCGTTAGTCACGCCCTCTCTTGTAAAAAGGGGGGGTTTGTAGCGCAGAGACATGATGGTATACGGAACTTGTTAACGACATTCATCGACAAGATCTGCAATAATGTCGAAATCGAACCACGCCTTCAACCCCTGGACAACGAGCGATTTCATTTGAGGAGCGCTGTTACAAGTTCTGAGGCAAGGTTGGACATCAAAGCGGGAGGTTTCTGGGCAAGAGGAGTTACGGCATTTTTTGATGTTAGAGTTACGCACGTCAACTCCAAGTGTTACCAGAGCAAGCCAACATCGGAAGTGTTCAAAGAGCAAGAAGAAGAGAAGAAGCGCAAGTACCAGCAGCGGGTGTTAGATGTAGAAATGGGTTCGTTTACGCCTTTAGTGTTTGGAACCAATGGCGGAATGGGAAACGAGTGTCAGCGGTTCTTAAAGCATCTCGCAGACAAGATAGCTCAGAAAGACACCGAGCCTTATCATGTTGTAATCACTTGGCTCAGGACACAGATCTCGTTTGAACTCTTAAGATCGGTACATGCATGCGTCAGAGGTTCGCGAACGCCGTTTCGTAGCAAGCTAGAGCAATTATTAGACTGTAAAATAAATGTCGCTAGTGCGGATATCTGAAATACGTGTCTATATGCTTTTATACTTAGGGCTTTTTATGGACACTGGTTTAGCCGTCATTAGTATAATTCGATTGCAGGATCTTAATATCTCTGCATAATGAAATTCTTAATTTTATAGAATTTTGAACTTTTATTATTAATTATATCTATTTCCCCTTCTTTTATGTAAGGTTAAGTTACTTCTATTTTTTAGAATTTGTAAATGAATAGTTTTTTCTATCTTCACTTATAATATATAGGATTGTTTTTGTTCTCTAATGAAGGACGAGGGGTTTCTTTTGTAACGGATGGAATTGTAGATAGTGTTTTTGATGAATTAATTAGATTTTTTGTAACAGCAGGTTGATTTAAATAGGATCTTAATTGAGGTTTTGTAATAAAAATTCTTTCCTCTCATAATAATAATAATAATAATAATAATAATAATAATGATAATGATGATGATGATTGATGATGATGATGACGATGACGATGGTAATAATAATGATAATAATAAAAGTAACAATTAACCACCAATGGAGCGATTTTCGTATGACCTTGAAATGAAAAAGCGCGAACAACACTGCAACAACAGACGAACGGAAATAGAGCGATTTGATTGGTTTGTCGAACGGATACAAAAATGTGCGTGGCTTTTGGTTGGTTAAGCGAATGGTCGGGTGAAATGTCTTCATGCCCGAGAACTTTCTAGAAATCAATCGATACTTCGCTTTGACGTCATACTGCAACACGATTGGCCAATCGAACAATGCCTTCTCCATATTAGGGTTTTCTTTGGCGGGAAAACGAAAGAGTCCATGTTTTGATCTTTTCATCCATTGGCTGTTAAAACAAGTAACGAACACTTACCGAAACCATTTTCAAGGTCGTACGAAAATCGCTCTAACACCATTAATATCGCCGCGGTTACCAACATCCCCGTCACCGCCGTTACAATAATCACCACCATTATTATTTTAATCATCATCATCACTAAAACAGTTTGGACGTGTTATCTTTTACCATGAGCTCCTTCAAAATTCTTCATGGCAGCTCCAACAGCTGTCTCCAGTTGAATGATGCGCATTCCATTGTCAAGTGTCTACAACAGCAACAATAGAAACATAGAGGACTGTCACTACAAGTACTTAACAATGACTAAAGGAAACAAAAGGGGTTTGTGCAAAAAAGACAAAATTAAACTGACACTGCACTGTTATGGAAAAAATTAAGCCAGATGTTTTTAAGTAAATAACTCACTTAACAGACTGAAATGCAGGAAGTTCCCCAGTGTAGTCGATCACAGTTGGGCAAGTCAAGCAAGTACACACACACAGGCACACAAAAGCTCTCTCTGGTCCTGCCGTACAGCAGTGCCGTAGCCAGACCAAACGGCCAACCGAGGCAGGCGGGAGTTGCTAGGGGGGTTCGGGGGCATGCCCCCCCCCCCCGAGAAATTTTGAACTTTAGTCTCTCGGAAATGCGATTTGCAGCGTTTTCTGGGCCTTTCGGTAACTTTTTTTCGAGTTAATTTAAGTGGAATTTAAAAAGCAATAATCAGAAACAAGCTACATAATCTGGGTGACCGTTAACCTCGCCAATGGTTTTGATCAGTATTTGTTCAAAAAAAATTTGAGTTAACGTACGTAGCCCCTTGAGATCGATGATATGGTAATTTTTTCATAGTATATTGACTGAATTGCTGAATTCTTTGTAATATCATGATGCGTTAAAAATATCCGATGATCGCTTATGTAAAATAAAAATGATCGGCGAAATTCGTCAAAATTTTACCGAGGCGAGTGCCTCGGTTGGCCTCATACTAGCTACGGCGCTGTACAGCTGTACCTTCAGATATCTGACTGAACATTACTGTTCACTGTCAATTCACAGACCAAACTAAGCCAGTTCTGTTTTCTTAGAGTCCCACTGGGGAGGAAACTCTCTATAATGGCCAATACTGTGAACCCCTAAGAGTGATCAGCATCAAATTTCTCCTTGTAATATCAATGCCTGGTAAAATAGAGTGGTCACTAGATTACGGACATGATCACAGACAAGATGAATTTGCTTGATATTAAATCAAATTGTTCCCACTACTTCTGTAAGAATTGAAAAGGGGCAACAAATGATAATTTAAATTTTGATCTTAGGGTTTAAAGGGATAAGGGCCAACAGGTGTATTTTATGGCTGTGACAAACCCCAAAAAACTCTCTGGCTTAGTGATTTATTCATAATTAAAAAACAGTGCATTTGCAACAGTTAAAGGGAATGCAGTGGTCTAAACTAATATGTGAAAAGGGTACCATTAATTTTGTCAATGAGACTTATAGGAAAGGGTTTAACTTTTTATTTGCATATAATGAGAAACGATGTGTCAAAACAAGTTTTTTTTCTTACATTCCATTTGAAAGCTTGGGTTTTCCTGTCAATATAAAGCAACAAGAAAAAAAAAATAATGATAATAAAAAATAACTGCAAGAAAGGTACTAAAAATACAGTTTGAAAATCATGTCTCTTAAGTAGTGACTGTCGATATTAAAACAGAAGCGTTAAGCTCCTTTATCGAACGTTGATCGGCTAAAATTTTCCATAAATTAACCACGGATCCTTGCGGATGGGATCGGAAAAATCCCGAGAACAAATTAAAAATACAATACATGATAAACATCAGAAGTTACATTCCTTACAATAGATGTACAATATCAGACGCTTAAATATTAAGAGAAATCACACAGTATCATTATTATAATTCTAAAATTTTTAATTGCCTGTAAAAACCATGAGCTGCATGAAAACGGGAATACTAGCAAACTGGCCAAAACTACCAAAAATAGGAATAGAAGTAATTTCCTGAAAGTCCAGACGAGGACGAAAGGTACTTTAGACGGTTCCCGCGGAAGCATAATAACATAGAACATATCTGTTTCAGCATGTTCAGTACAACGAATTCATGACAGGCGAAGGTTTATGTTGAGCACTATTTTAAACGTGTACATCTAAACAAGTAATAAATGAATTTTCCAGACATCTAACAGTACCTCCCGATTAAACATCCCTAAGTTAATTCATCATACAGTAACCACTGAAGGGCATGCCCTTCATTTTAAACATGATAGCCTTTTCCAGGCGTTCAGATCGGTAAAGCGCGGTGTTCAGATGGTGGGGAGCGAGTTAAATCGTACGCGGGGAAAACAAGGGGGAAACGAAAGGAGACTGGGAGAGAGAACGGCTCCAAATTGATCCATTGTTATCAGAATCGTATTCTGAATCGAAATGGCAATGGAAACATTACCAAAGAAAGGGAGAAACTTAAACAAGGCCTGTCCAAGCTTACCACCAGTAAGCCACGATTTTGTGTGCAATCTTGACAGAAGCCGAGGTAATTGGATACAGAGGATAGGACATGGCCATGTTTGCGATGAAATAATTTATCGTCTCTCTTAAGTTTGACTACTTTTAACTAACTAACCAGGCGATGTGCGTCACGAGATTCGACCAATAAGAATGCGTCATTTGTAGAGTGATTTTCACGCTTGGAAAGAGCCTTTTTTAGAGGTATATGTGGTGAAATTTTTGCTTTATTCCAAGCTTGTGTTGGTAATTTCGACACTATACCGCCGTGGAAAGTTGTAGGAACCTTTTATCTTGATAGCAGTTACGTTACTTTTAAATATTTTCCTTTCTTGAGCGTTTGTGACAAGTTTGAATTGCTCGGTCATGTGCAGGCCGCCATGATGATTTGAGTGTTGTTTTTGCCGTTCTTCTTGGATTCATTGCTGGTTACTGTTAGTGGTTTTATCGAATAATTTTGGCCCTCTTGTTACTTCAACCTTTCTTCTTTGCAAATTTTGGGGTCTACCCGGGTCTACCCCAGTTAGTTTTCCCGTTATGAGCCGTTGAAAGTGTCTTTGAATTAAGACATCGTCTCAGACAAGTGGCACAGCTCCCGGGAAACGGGCTGAAAAAACGTGCTGAAGCAGAAGCCGACGTGAAGCGAGTAACGCCAAATCCAGGAAGAGTTTGTTCTTTTTTAAACCAGGAAAGGTAAATAAGTTTGAATATTGTAATAACCTTTGGAAACAAAACATTTTCATAACCCAGTGCGGAAACTGAAAGCGTGACTTTAAAATAATTTGCATGCGGCGTGTGCTATGTGTATGCAAATCTTTATGTAAACTTATGTGAGGAAATAAATTGTTATCAATCTCTACGAAAACACAAAACCGTTATCGAAGATCCAGACAATATCATAGAGGATTTTAAAACGATGAGGTTAGGTTTTACTTTATAACAAAATCGTTATACTGCGCTCACTTTAAATGAACGCACAGACAAGATCGTGGTTTATTTCTGAGGCTGTAGCTTCGATGAAATTCCGATTGTGCTGTAGCTGATGGGTTCTTTTGGTCTGATTTCAAACGGGCACTGTTTTCAAAATAATATAAACTTGTCGATGAAAATAAAATTGTTATGAGAGACGATTTCTCACCTTGCTGTTTGCTCGCGCTCCCCCTCCTCGGCCGGTAATAAAGTCCATCAAATATTATAAACACTTCTAATGGACGATTTTTTTTAGTTAAGCGTATGAACTACAGATCTCTTTCACTATGAGATAAAAATATACACATAAACCAAACAGTACATAAAATCCTATGAGAAGCAGGAAATTAGTCGCCGCCCATTAGTCGGCTAGATCGCACAATCGTCTCCGAATCACGATAAACTTATTGAAATTGTCTTGTGAAGCCAATAGCAAGCATCTAAGGCCACTATGAGATCTAGAAAATTCTCCAAATCGCTCTCTTCCGTAATTTTTTTCAGAGAAGGCATCAGTGTTTTGATCCCTGGGTTTGATTCATCTCTCTTACGAGAGGCGAACTCGACCGTGTCACGATTGAAATGAGGCACAGTAACAGTTTTACCCATGAACCTTTGTGGGTCGTGACGCACACCGCCTGCTAACTAACTAACTAACTAACTAATTACGTAAAGAAATAATGATTTGTTGGTAGCACATCCACAAAGTGGTTCTTCGTCTACCTGATTCCCGGTCGAACTGGAATTTCCAAATGTTGGTTTTTGAGGAGAGGGGAAAACCGGAAACATCTCGGAGCAAACGGGGAGAAGCAACAACAAACTCAACACACATATTGCGTCAACGCCAGGATTTGAACCCGGGCGGCATTGGTGGGAGACGAGCGCTCTCATCACTGCCGCATCCTTGCTCCCCGAACAAACGATCGCTACAATGAGAAAGTTCCGAGCAAAGAAACGGCGAGAATCAGACTGAAGGCTAAAGTCCCTAAGATTTTTCAAGCAGCTCGAAGACTCGATCGATCCATTCCAAGTTGTTGAGTTTATGTTTGTGACGCGCGGAAAACGCTCTACACCGCCTTCTTTTTAGTCAAAGCAAACTGAGAAAGGGAAAAGCTTACGTAAGGCCTAACCAAGCTGCTGAGCCCTTTCCAAAGCAAGTTTGTATAATGGTGTCAGTTATCTAATGAATTTAATGGCCTTAAGCCAACCAGCCTGTTATAATGTGTGCATAAAACAGGCAGTTTTTATGTACATCACTTACTTCTCGATCGAACTAAAAAGAAGGAGTCTGCTGTCGGCAAAGGGAAACTAGCAGGTTCTTCCTCAACAAATAGTCGAGGCTTGTTACTTCTTTGCTGACTGCAGTTTTAATTGTTACGAATTTCAATACTTGTTGGTTACAATTCTATCGCTCGATAACTGGCAATCATTTTTATAATGACCAAAGTGACCCAAACGCTCAACTCATATTAATGCTTGAGTAATTCTTGTAATTATTGGCTGGGAGAAACTCATTAGCATTAAACCTTCGAGTTATTTACTTTGTCAAATCGATTTTTTTCTGTCTTAAATTTGACTTTCAAGCTTGGGTTGTCCAGTAAATATGAAACCTAGGAGAGCGAAGAGAGAGAACAAAGAATTGGTTTCTAAACAAAATTTAAACAATATCATACAGTAACAAGACCTGTTTGTTTTGCGCCGAGCGAAGTGAGTTTAAAATCTCGTCGCGCGCGAAGCGTGGAGCGCGCGTGGATCATAGCGAGCTGCAAACTCGCATCGCCCATCTATTCCTCGATTCCCCATAGAAACTGTTTTTTTTTCTCTTCTTTTTTCTTTTTTCTTTACGATTAATCTTCTGTTTAGTTATTGCAGTTTTGTTTTATTTCTTTATATTGCTTAAGTTTTTTAAATTTATAAATTTTCTCCAAGTCCTTCGCGAGGTCCTCCGATTCACGTGTTTCTAGTTCTAATGTGTTCAAAACGCCCAATTCAAAACGTATGTTGAATTTGTGTCAGATAAATAGTAAAAATACAACGCCAAGCCAAGAACATTTTTAATGTGGCTCTTAGCCCCACGAGGAAGTGTAACTTTGCGGCTGAGAAAGAGTGATCAGGGAGTCTTGTGATCAAGAGCGCAAGAATTTTTTTCATCTACGAACAGTATAACAATTTCACCATTGTAGTTCTGTAGTTTCTCTTTAAACTGTTTGAAGCAGCTCCAAGGCTGGCTCGATCATTCCCCATTCTCGAGTTTATGTTTGCTGCGCGCCTTCTGTACAACGCAGTATTCATCGCGGCGATCAGTTAAAATTCAAACTTTTTAAACTTTAATTTTCATGTCCCCTTGCGAAGCCTGAGCCCAATAATTGTTATTTTAATAACAATTATTGAAAGACCGATATGAAGACCGATATGGAAAGACTGTATAAAAACGCGAACTCTATATCAGAAGACCGATATGGCAGTCCTTTCTGCTGAGCAGACTAACGAATGCTATTTTAATGCCATGCTGGTTGTATTTAGAAATCGATTGAAAAGAAATTTGGAAACCAGTAAGAGTGGACATTTTAAACTGGTGTGATACATATTATTTGCATGTAGAAATACAACCATTATGTATTTAAAGATAGGTCAGGTGATCAAAATTTATAAAGCGACAAAATGTCTATAAAAACATTACAAAGGGGCAATATCATTTAATTGATTTTGTGTAAAAGACAACACCTTGCCGCTTAACTTTCCTGTTTAACTTTTTGGATTGTAATTTTTGCAGTGGGCGAACGGCGTACGTGCCACAAAAACACGCAGTTTTTTTCTTTGCTTCTTTTGACGACGCAAAAATACTGTCACACGTTAGAGTGGCGCTAAAAATTCAACAGATGTTTATAATTGTCCCTTTTATTCGTTTATTTTTTTGCGGCAGAACCTCTTCCCTTAACTTAGCGGTTCCGCAGTAATTAACAGTTGTACAGTTGTACAGTTGTACTTCGCCAGCCTACACCCCCAATAACGTTTCTAATGGTCCGTTTTTTAGTTTTATTTACCACCCAACCTTTTACAATACATGGCCTATGCATGCTGTCACTTTTCGCCAACATGGGAGATTTAAACTGAACACATCTTATTTAAAATCCTCAGTTTTGTGAGCCGACGGCAGTCATTGTGATTTTTTATTCACGGGCGTTCCTTAACATATTCAATCAAAAGCACATTTTTGCGACTTACGCCTGTACAAAAGAACATTTTATGAGCCTTTTAAGACCTTTTCGGTAATTACTGCTAAACAAGAAACAGATAACTGGGTTGATAGCACAGTACGCGCAAGTCATATAAACGGTGACGTCATAGTATATCCAGAAACTACACGAGAAATGCGGGAAAGGGTCCTGATACCGTATGATGAAATAGTTGATAGAGAAAGGCAACCAGCAAAGCACAAACACTGTTACGATAGCAATGGACATTTGAAGTACGTTTCGGTTTCTTTTGTTCCGCTGTTGCTGACTGTTCGCGGACTGTTCACCCGGGTGTGCCTTTGTCTTGAGCTTGATAACAATGGTGGAGTAAAGAATGACTAGCAACAGTACAGGTATGAATATAAACAGAATGTAGAAAGCTAGTTGGTAACTGGCAAAGGATGAGAACTCTCCGAATGCTTTCTTCCATTCCAGACCACACCAGGTTCCCTCTGGGTATTCAAAGAGCTCGAAAGTTAACAAGTCTGGCGAATTGAAAGCTACGGCAACTATCCATGTGGAGAGAATGAAGAAGGGACACAGTTTGGATCTGATGAGTGGAGAACGGAGAGGAAACACCACGGCTCCAAAGCGATCCACTGCTATCAGAATCAGATTCTGAATCGAAACGACAATGGAAACGTAACCAAAGAAAGGGAGAAGCTTACACAAGGCCTGACCAAGCTTTCCACCAATAGGAAACGAGTTGGTGTGCAAGTGTGACAGGTCCCAAGGTATCCAGGACATTGGAACCAGCAGATCAGATGAGGCCATGTTTGCCGTGAAATAATTTATCGGTTTTCTTAAGTTCGGCGTTTTATAAACGATCATAACAATGAGAGAATTTGCGGCCAGTGAAACGATAATGAACAGACAGTAGGTAACGGTTACTCCGATTTTCCACGCTGTGGAATTTAACTGAGTGAAGCAGCTCGAAGACTCGCTGGATCCGTTCGCTGTTGAGTTCATGCTGAGTTTTCCCACGTATCTACGGAATTGTACACATGCAGTCAAGTAACTTTGAATTACTGCTCTGTATACTGCGTATGGTGTTTGAGTGGCAGAACTTTTATTGACAATTGCAAGCCCCCTGCGAAGCCACAGCACAGCTGTCCTCTGAGGCCTTCAAAGAGTGACTTTGTATTATAATGTTCCGGCATTATCCCCCAACTGACCTTTTGACAGAAACAGTGGGGTATTAGTATGTTATAAACCAACCAGAACACTTCATTTAGGTCAGGTGGTTGTATTAAGAAATCGATTGAGAAGATGATTAAACAAGTGTGTTTTAACACATTAAAAAATGATATCTTTGGTAGTACCATCATCAACTACACAAGTTTGACAGTTAACCACAGGAAGCAGACGCGAAGCTGCCTTCAGGCCATTAAGCCCAGGCTTAACAGGTGAATATGAGGAAAAAATAAGTGCATATTATCACGTGTGCAATAAAACATGAAGTTTTTATAACATTTACTTCTCGATCGAGCTAAAAATGGAAAAACCAAAAGTCTGCTGTCGGCAAAGAGAAACTAGCAGGTTCTTCTGACAAGGGCCTGTTCAGACTCTTTTGACTGCTCAGTTTTAGTTGTTACAAAATTCAGTACTTGTTGACTACAGCTCTTTTTTTTCGATAACGTTGTGACACTTCATTTATATATAGTAGCGATTACTACTTTTAGGGTTCCAAGAGGAGTGTTTAATGACGGGAGTCGTTTAAAAGAGAAAAGACAGAGTTTATTGTCATTTATGTAACACCTACTTTTCAAAACTAATATGCTTTCGGCGAAAATGTAAAGAGAGCTTATGAATAGCGGAATATCCTGTCATCATCAACGCCTAATAAATGATGCCGATGGTTTGTCGCTCAATTTTTAACTTTTACCTGAGACGGGACAATCTTCAAAAGCGCCGCCGACAAAATTTTCCCCCTGGCAAAAACTAGACAATCGATTAAATATACTAAAATGTGTTTTTCTTGTAAATTATTGTAAATCCATTATTCTTTCCATTAGCAAATGCAAGTGTTGTTAGTTGATGTGCCAATTTGAAAATACGCATATTCGATCATGAGCTACACTATTTGATAGTTAAATACAGCCATAAAAGCCCAGGCTAAACAGGAATTTGAGGCAAAACTATAAATGCATGTTGTCACGTGTGCATAAAACCTGCAGTTTTTATGCATTCACTTCTCGATCGAACTTAAAATAGGAGGTTATAAAACAAACGTTCTTCCTTAAAGAAAAAGACAAGGCGTACTTGTTTCTTCCGTCAGTCTTTGACTGCTTTTAATTGCTACAACCTTTAGTATTTCTTTACTACAATTCTTGTCTCTTGATAATGTTGTGGCATTTTATCTCAAGAATGACCTGAAAACCCACCCGCGTAACTCATATCAATGCAAGCATTAGCCGTCATTACGCGCTGCTCCCGTCCTAAAAGCGTGACGCCTTATTCTCATATACCGCCGGTTAAACATCAAGGTCAAACGATTTCTACTACAGAATTTTCGCAGTCTATTCTGATCAACGGATGAGCAAACTCGATGTGTCCTTCCTCATGCAACCACCTTTTGTGGCTTACACGCGCGAAGTCAGTTTAAGGAACATGATGGTCTGTTCCACAGATGACGCGTCTTCTGAGCAGCCTGGTTCCCGCGCATGTCAGCGTCCTCGATTGAACACCTGCAATTAGATCAGTTCTGTCGCTGATACGCGGCACTAAGTCTTTTTTCCATCCGTGACCATTCCTATTTCTTTACATTGGTTAAACTGTGCTGTTTTAGGCTCTCAGATAGTCAGGAGGAAAGGCACGCGAAATGTTCGCGGGGCGGAAAAAGGAATCGCTGCCCCTGCTATACTACAGCGAGCAGATTAATGAATACTAAGCCATTGTGTTTGTCTCATTTAGATAACGACCGGTGAAAACTGTTATGATACATATCATTTTTCGTTAACATTTCTTTTTATTTTTCAGCTTATTTCCCCCTTGCATGAATATTTATTTTGGAGTTCACCCACCCCCATAACGTTTCTAATGGTCCATCGCACCCTGCGAGCAGAACTTCCCAACTTGTTGAGTGACGGCAAGTGATCAAGCGAGTGAATGAACAGCTCTGGTGCTGGAAGGGTGCATTGTCCATCCCTGAGTTTTATTTAGTGGCGGATCCAGGGGAGGGGCCCGGGGGCCCCGCCCCCTTTATTTTTAGACCAAACTAAGGCCTGAAGAGTCGAAAAAAATTTTTTGAAGACCTGCCCCCCCCCCCCTTATCTAAGGGTCTGGATGACCGCCCCCCCTTCCTTATCTCAAGGTCTGGATCTGGCACTGTTATTTACCACCCAAACTCTTACAATACGTCGCCTATGCTATCACTCTTTGCAGTCATGGCAGGGCAGAGGCAGGGGGGCATAAACTGGAACACATTTTACTTCTCAAAGTACATTAACAGTCATGATAGTTTTTATTGGCGAATGTTCCACGAACCTCTCACTCAACATATTCAATGAAAAGCACATTTTTGCGACTTACGCCCGTACAAAAGAACATTTTATGAGTCTTTTTATACCTTGCCGATAATTACTACGAAACATAAAGTTTATCGGGTTGATAGCACAGTAAGCGTGAATCAAAAAGTAGGTTACATAAAAATATATCGAGAAACTACACGAGAAATGGGCAGAACTGTCCTGATACGCTATGATTAAATGGTTCGTTCTGAAAGGCAACCAGCAAAGCAAAAACACTGTTACGCAACCACAACGAGCTCTAAAGTGAAGACATCTGAAAAATTAAAAACTATGGCAAAGATCCACGTGACAAGAATGAAGAAGGGACACAGCTTGGATCTGATGAGTGGGGAACGGAGTGGAAATACCACGACTCAAAATCGATCCACTGCTATCAGAATCAGATTCTGAATCGAAACGACAATGAAAACGTTACCAAAGAAATGGACAAGCTTACACAAGAACTGACCAAGCTGACCACCGATAAGAAACGAGTAACTGGTGTGCAAGCCGGACAGGCTCAAAGGTATCCAGAATAGTGGATACAACAAATCAGATGAGGCCATGTTTGCGATAAAACAATTTATCGGTTTTTTTAAGTTCGGCGTTTTACAAACGAGGATAACAATGAGAGAGTTTGCGACCAGTGAAATGATGATGATCAGACAGAATGCAACGGTTTCTCCGATTTTCCACGCAGTGAAATCAGTAAGGCAGCTCCAAGACCCGCTAGATCCGTTCACCGTTGAGTTCATGGTTAGGTTTGCGACTTATCTGAGGAATTGTACAAATGCAGTTAAGTAACTTTGAATTAATGCTCTGTATATTGCGTATCCTGTTTGATTCAGAAATTTTATTGGCGATTGTAAGTCCCCTGCGACGCCTCAGCACAGCTGCTTAAAGTGAGTTTGTATAATGGTGTCAGTTATCAACTGACCTTAAGCCAACCAGAGTATTAAGAAATCGATTGACAAGATAGGGCCTTTTTCCATTAGCGAAAAAGTTGTTTATTAATTGAGACAAATTTTCCGTCATCATCAACGCCAAACAAATGATGCGGATGGTTTGTCGCGCTTTTTTAAAAATTTTGTCTGAGACGGGAAAGTCTTCAAAGGCGCCGCGGACAAAATAAAAAAAAATCATTGCATTATATATGATCTATATATTTTGTTCTCTTACCCACAATGCTCTGTAAGCACTATTAACTTAGGAAGTACTGTTGACTGCTAACCACTTTAAACAAGCTATTTTAACACTACAGAACATTTACAACGCTATTGCAAAAAGAACGAAAACACGGCTCGGCTTTTCAGTTTTCTTGACAATGATAACCCCAAATCTATAAAAGAACTTGACAGGCGCGTAGCCAGCCAATAGACTTGTAGGCCCGGGCCTACAAATGTTTGGTTTGATCACTCTAACGCTTGTAATAAATTGTGCGTTGTTGGGGTGAGCTAAAAAGCTTAAGAGCTCAAAGTGTTGGTGAGGTCAGACTAGTCATGCATGCAGTTTTCAGGATATGTGGAAATGAAAGTCAGCCACGAAAAGCTGGCTACGCCCCCGCTTGAGGAACGAACAAGAACGTTTTTGACGCCGCTTAACAACTGCGGTCAAACAAAAGCATGTCTCGGGACACTTCATCGCGTGTGCCTCATAAAACAATCTAGCCTCCTACCTAGACAAAAAAAAAAAAAACGTTTGAGAGTTCTTCAAATCCTTTTTACGTTAGTTTCCTGTCATATGAGCTTTCAGTACCCTATTATCTGTGCTGTACTGATTTCACAGACTCAGGTACTTTCTACTCTCTTATTACATATGGAGTATACATGGCTGACTCCGCAAGCGGGCAAGATGAGCCTATCTTGTCCGCTCGGGAGTACCTGCTTTGTCCTGCAAGAAAAGACTTTGTTTTAATAACATCATAAATCATTTATTGACCAAGCTTGTTTGCTCAAGACGGGTGGGTACTAGCCTCGTTTTTTTTTACGTTTTTATGGGCCTCAAGGAAAAAAACTTGGCCAATATCCAGCCATATTGCCCTTACCCATGCTTAGTAACCCTTGTTGTCTACATTTCCACATTCGCGCTGTTTTAGACCTTCTCCCGAAACATGAGTTCTTACGGTCGATTGTAACATGTTTAATCGCATTATAATTCTTGATTACGAACGAAGATTAATGGTTTCTATGACTAAAAATAGATTTCTCTAAGTTATGAACTTTTCTTGTGATTAAATATTTTAAAAATATCTGATAGTATCCCATACGCCTTCAACCATTTAAGCCATTGATAAAATAGACTGTTCAAAGTCCCTAAATTTCCGCAAGATGGTTGAGGTCGAGCGCTCATCTTCACTGACAACCATTTTGTAATAGGTTGCAAATGTTCCGAGGGGGCGAACGTCGGGCTTTATAGCGGTGGGGGTAGAAAGACCTCCTCAGGGTCTCCTCCCAAACCGTCCCCCACCCCCTATGTAGATAACGTCTACAGCCCTCGTTCTCGGCTATCTTTCGGAACAGTCTATCTATGAAGACATGCCGCGCTATGCTCAATTATTTTCTGAGGCGGTGGACAAAATCTTTATGTTTTGATCAGTGAAATGAATAACCTAAGCAGCATTTTCACACGGTTCTATTGATAATGCTATAAAACAGGTTATAACTGTAAGTCTGTGGACAAAATCCTATGGTGTGACCATTCAGTTGAACCTTTCAGCAGTACTTTCACGTGATACTATTTATTTAGCGTACAGTTCTACCTTCTACGTTTATGAACGTTATCTCATGGTGTTACCAGTCAAATTCAGCCTCTTTAGCTGTTCTATTTGTTTTTCAATGGTTTTCTAGAAAATCACATTTGAGATAAACCTCGAATTCTGATTTCGGTCTTTATAAGGACAGTTTCTATGCTACTTACAAAGCCTAACTACACTATATATATATATATAGATTAAACTATAAAGCAGTTTCTAATGCTGTAAGATTCTGAGGTTTCCAGATACGATCTTGTTTTCCAGCAAAGCACCTGAGGGAATATCGATCCTATCGCCATGATTAGCAATCACAATAACAGTGCCCTGAAGAAAAATAACATAAAATCAAAATCATCGCTGAAAAACAGCAAACTACGCAGCCGGCATTGATGCTATCAATTAGGAAATTTATTGCCATCCACGTATTAAAAAGGTATAAGAGAGACTGCTATCCATTTATCTGCACAGTCGACGCCTTGAAAGAACAGAAGACTGGCAAGAGAAGAGAATCCATCATTTAAGGTGGATAGCCAAGGCAAAATGTTTTACAATTTAATATAATAACGTCACTGTCGACGAATTGAAAACGTTAGAAAATAATATATCCACTTTTTATAAAGTTCTTCGGGTCTGTTTGTCTGGCTATCTCTAGGTTACTTCAGACTGGGCATAGCCCGTCCCAGGAGTTTGGGTTTTTCCTGCTCACATCTCTTTGCGCAGCCACCACAATTTCAGTGCCTGGAACAGGCTAGACCGTACACCTGTTCTTCTGCCGGTATGTTCTACCAACACTAAGAAAGAGCTCACCTTCAGAGAGACTCCTTTGCCGAATGTGACGTCACCAGATACAGTCAGATGATCCAGTTCTAAGAGATCAGGAATGGTCTCAAAGCGCGCTAAGAAGTCCTTTACCTGTTGACCCACGCAAAAAAACAAAAATAATAACGGTAAGGAAAATTCAGAAAATTTCACAGCGGGTTTGTAATAGTAGAGGACAGTCCGGTAAATTGAATTCGGACAACTCGAACGTCTCCGCTAACCCAAACAGAGCCCCATTTCCATTGGATTTGACCCCTATTTTAAGCTATTTTAATTCGGTTAACTCGAACTCAAATAACTCGAATTCCCCGCTAATTCGAACTTTCGTTTTCCTTAGTCAAGATTTACAGCTGTATTTACCCCAACAACTCGATTACTGGTTCTTGTAACTTACCACAGATGCCATCCAATTAGCTCTTCTTGTCGTGTAATCGGTAAAAACACTAAAACTAACACTACAGCAATTTGATTTTACTAAGTCCATTGAACAGTGCTTATAAAGACTTGACCGCAACAGGAAACTGCGCATAAAAAGTCTCCGGCACCCAGGGTAATACAGGTCCTGAACATTATCAATCTCGTTCCCAGAGACTGAGATCCTTTTGGTCAGCACCAAGGATCACACCAATCGTCCGTTGCACGTTTCGCTGGATCAGGGTAACGCAGGCTCTGAGAACGAGATTGGAACATTAGGCACCGTGAGGAATGTCCACGCACCTTTTTGAAGTGTGAGCCGCTGAGTTGTACTATGGGCACAGTTGGAAATTGTCTAAGATGACTCATCTCCAGTTGGCCGTGCTTCATTTCATACAAGTTTGACATGATAATCAACAGATCAGAACAGGTTTTGACCGGAAGGAAACGTCTTCGTGGTACGTTTATACCTGCAAGTGTGGTGTTGGAAGGGATTACGATATTTGAAGCTGAAGAGTGATTTGACAAAAAAAACTTTGAACCACTCATGTAACTTGCATGATGTTGATAATAATAATAATAATAATAATAATAATAATAATAATAATAATAATATTAATAATAATAATAATAATAATAATAATAATAATAATGATAATGATGATGATGATTGATGATGATGATGACGATGACGATGGTAATAATAATGATAATAATAAAAGTAACAATTAATCACCAATGGAGCGATTTTCGTATGACCTTGAAATGAAAACGCGCGAACATCACTGCAACAACAGACGAACGGAAATAGAGCGATTTGATTGGTTTGTCGAACGGATACAAAAATGTGCGTGGCTTTTGGTTGGTTAAGCGAATGGTCGGGTGAAATGTCTTCATGCCCGAGAACTTTCTAGAAATCAATCGATACTTCGCTTTGACGTCATACTGCAACACGATTGGCCAATCGAACAATGCCTTCTCCATATTAGGGTTTTCTTTGGCGGGAAAACGAAAGAGTCCATGTTTTGATCTTTTCATCCATTGGCTGTTAAAACAAGTAACGAACACTTACCGAAACCATTTTCAAGGTCGTACGAAAATCGCTCTAACACCATTAATATCGCCGCGGTTACCAACATCCCCGTCACCGCCGTTACAATAATCACCACCATTATTATTTTAATCATCATCATCACTAAAACAGTTTGGACGTGTTATCTTTTACCATGAGCTCCTTCAAAATTCTTCATGGCAGCTCCAACAGCTGTCTCCAGTTGAATGATGCGCATTCCGTTGTCAAGTGTCTACAACAGCAACAACAGAAACATAGAGGACTGTCACTACAAGTACTTAACAATGACTAAAGGAAACAAAAGGGGTTTGTGCAAAAAAGACAACATATCGAAAAAATTAAGCCAGATATTTTTAAGTAAATAGCTCACTTAACAGACTAAAATGCAAGAAGTTCTCCAGAATAGTCGATCACAGTTGGGTAAGTCAAGCAAGTACACACACACACACAAAAGCTCTCTCCAGTCCTGCCGTACAGCTGTACCTTCAGACATCTGACGGAACAGAGTCTGTTAACTGTCAATTCACAGACCAAACTAAGCCAGTTCCGCTGTTTCAGAGTCCCACTGGGGAGGAAACTCTCTATAATGGCCAATATGGTGAAGCACTAAGAGTGATCAGCATCAAATTTCTCCTTGTGATATCAATGCTTTGTAAAATAGAGTGGTCACGAGAATTACAGACATGATCACAGACAAGATGAATTTGCTTGATATTAAATCAAATTCTTGCCACTACTTCTGTAAAAAATGAAAAGGGGCAACAAATGAGAATTTAAATTTTGATCTCAGGGTTTAAAGGGATAAGGGCTAACAGGTGTATTTTATGGCTGTGACAAACCCCAAAAAACTCTCTGGCTTAGTGATTTATTCATAATTTGAAGACAGTATATTTGCAACAGTTAACGATTTAAGCTCCAATGTCCACTTACAAATTCTCCATACTGATCTTTATACATTTCTTTTAAGAATTAGTTGAGAGAGTTTGATAACAGATCAAAGCATTTTCTCTTGAGTGATCATTTTATTAACTCTCATAACCATTTCTCTTGGCAACATATGGATATTGTTAGGAGAAAATTGATGATGGTCAGTATTGGGACTCAAAGGGTTAAAGGGAACGCAGTGTTCTAAACCAATAATTTGAAAAGGGTACCATTTGCCAATGAGAGTTATACAAAAGGGTTAACCTTTTCTGTCATAAATGGTATATAAAAGGGTACGAGGTTGGACTTCGGGGCAGGGACTTTGTTGAGCACCTCCCTGGGCCTTCTGCTCACCTTATTGTTTACAATAATCTCCATGTCCATTTTTCTCTCTTCCACGATTCTCTTGACTGCAGACAACTTCATCCATAAGTTGTTTGTATTAAATATCCTACAACAATAAATTCATGTTAAGGAACATGAAGAAAGCTGAAAAACACTGCAATTTTGCTTTCATAACATACCTGAACTTATTGACTGACTTGAACTCATCAACCTAGAAAACAAAGATAACTTCAATTTCTCCTTGTATTTGGTGTGATAGTATCATGAACATCATGAACTTACATTCAAGCCATTTTACCAAAAATTCAGAAATTAATGATGTAGTTTTCAAAGTACGCAATGAGAAGACGTTGCTTTAACTGCCGCAGTAAAAAATTTGGTAACGATAACTTCTAGTTAAGAGGTTATGACAAGAGATCTCTTATTTCCTCCACATAATTTGAGCAAATAAGGACCAAAACAGGAGACATCTGCATCCAGCTCAACACATTTTGACATTGCTTATCCTTGCAGTATGCAGGATGTGTGCCAAATATGAACCTAGTATATGGCCTTGCTCCCCATGAGTTCTCCGTAGCTCAAGTGGATAGAGCACCCCCTTCGTGTTTGGGAGGTCATAAGTTTGAATCCTGTTGGGGACTCAGATTTTTTCTTATGTCCCATGCTTGTGACATGTATGCTGATTATTCATTTTCACATTTTGATTATATTTCTTAAAAACGTCTTGGACTGCCCCATAAATTTCTTGGCTAAATAGTTATTTATACTACTTTGTAAAGTACAAACACCACTAAGCCTGCGTCACTGGCATAATCTAAGCCTGGTTTGTAATGTATGCAAAGCAGTGCTGATAACCCTCAGGGTTCGTACCCTTTTTAGCACCAGGACTTTTCAAGGACTTTCAAGGATACATTTCCCATTTTTCAAGGACTCCATGCAGTTCAAAAAAAGAGCCATGAGTCCATGTGTTTTTGAGTTCTTCAACAACATGAGTAATTTTATCCTGCCCAGGTCTTTCCATGTTTGCTCCTCTTCCTTTGGAGTTCTACTTAACAGAGATGCCAACCTCTGGAGACCTAAAATTCGGAGACTGTCTTTTTTTCACTAGCCCCCCCCCCCCCCCCCCCCGGGCATTTTCAATTGACCCAGCCCCCAATGGGAATGACTTAGGACATTATATGACGTCTTACATGACGTACATAATATCAAAAAATGCCCCAGAAACCGTACTGCGAATGAGAAAAATTCAAGTTTTGAGCTAAAAATGGGCTAAATCTCAAACCAAGTCTGTTTTATTTTTTACCATTAAAGTATTCAATATTTATAGTGCATGTAAAAAGCGGGAGATTTATGTACCAAAGCAGGAGAGCAGGAGACGAGGCAAAAAAGCGTGAGTCTCCTGCCAAAAGCGGGAGAGTTGGCATCACTGACTTAAACTATACAGTTAGAAATGAAATTCAAGGACTTTCCAGCACCAACTGCAATTGAAAGTCCTTGAATTTTTATTTCAAAATTCAAGGACTTCCAAGGACTTTCAAGGTGCATGCAAACCCTGAACCTTGTTCTGGGACCCAATGGACTTGATGAATTACCGGAAATGTATTTCAAAATTTCCCTTCAACTTGCATGACAGGCAGCCGCCCAGAACAAGGGTTTCAGGCCAGGACTGTTTTGCAGATAATTTATACTTAAGCAGAAGTTTGGTTCCATCTGCGGCACAGGCTAACATTAGTGGGAAAACAATGAAGAATAAAAAAAAAAACTAAAACAATAAAGAATTAAAAATATACTGAAAGAATTTTCTCTACAGTCAAGCCAAACTTTAATTCAAAGTACCTTAACGCCAGTGACACACAGTTCAACATTTTGTTTATCACAAAATGTTGAACAGTGCACCAGGCTACGTAGGATGTTAAACTTGTTTAATGACAGTACAGACACTGAGGCTCTATTCTGTTCAAGAAGTTGCAACTTATGCTTAACAATGACAGTCAATCTCAGCCATTTACTATAAGCAGTAATAACTGTTAATAGCCCATGTTCGACATGACTCCGAGGCTCTAGGATCAAAATTGACCTTTCTTCATGACTCCATTGTCTCGCAATTCCCAGAAGAGACTTGAGCACAAAGAAAACCTCTAACTACTCAGCCACACTGCCTCTTGTAGCACAGGTAATTTTTCATGTAACTTTCTTAACCCCGCTAACTCACATGTTCCTTTGGAACTTGAGCAATCTCTAGCAGTCTTTGTTTGCCTTCATATTCTATGAGTGTTCCTCCCTGTGCAAATAAGAAACAGAACACAGCCTTCAGATCTGCCTACATGTATAAGAGACTAATCTTCATTAATTTGTGACCAGCCAGCGCTCGAAAAAAGCCCAGTCTGGTAGTCCAGGACAAGTTGATTTCCTTGCTGGGCAACTGATTTTTAAAGCTGACGAGTACTTTCCCTATGGGCAACAGTCCAGGCAAGTTATCCTCAAACAAAATTAAAATCATTAACCCTATCAGTCGCAAGAGTGACCAACATCAATTCTCTCCTAACTATATCAATACTCAATTAAAAGAAAAATTTAGGAGAATAGGTAAAATGATCACCTAAGGGAAAATGCTTTGATCTTTGAACAAATTCTCTCAACTAATTCTGTAAGGGAATGTACGGAGATCAGCTTAGAGAATTTGTATGTGGATCTTGGGGCTTAAAGGGTTAACCCAAAGAAGTGGTCGCAGAGCAACAAAACATGAGAGCTGCCTGCCCAAAGGGCAAGCTGGAATTGAAGCTTTTTTGAGCCCTGGACTAAGCCCCTTGACTTCTGAAATTAGAGACCTAAGTTAAGATGCAAGAGAAATTCCTAACACAAAATATTCTGCTTTTAATGAATATACAGTGTACAAGCAAAGAGGTTTTTCATGTCAATGGTGACACCATAGGATTTCATCCAGAATCTAGAATCCAATTAAAACCTGTTAATTTATATAAAACAAGACAGGGTAATTAGCACTATGTGAAAGTACCCCTAAAGAGGTTTCATTTGATTGGTCATTTAAAAATAAGGATGATCCAATTTTATTAATCATTGTCAAGCAATGTACCTTGACATCCGCCCTTGTTTTGTCAGTCACTTCCATAATAAATTCTGGTGAGGGTGACTTTGAAGGGTTATTCATGTAATTTAAAATATCTGAGCTCAGTTAAGGATGATTTTTAATTTACTGTGTGGTGCTGGAAATGTTTCAAACCACAAACCCATCTTCTTGTAAACGGTTGTTTTTAAGAATGGGTCAGACAAATGCAACGCCTGGCCTTCCCATGGGTTAATCTCCCATCCCCATAAAAAAAAATCATTACTGAAACCAGACACACTTTTCAAGATACCAGGTGGAGAAGCGTGGAGGCCTCATGCAGATGAAGGGAGTCGAGGAGGCAAGGTAGGAGGTAGTATTAAAACAATCATTGATTACTATCATTGAAGTAATTCTGTTTGCAGGCATATGACCAAATTACTGTAATAAAAATGGATTAAAGGGCTTTTGTGGAATAAGGAGTCAAGTGCTTTCGGATAAAATTAATGTTAAATTTTCCATCCAATTTGTCTTGAACATATATATATACTTCAATCAATCAATCATTTATTTACGTAGAATCTAGTGAGGTAAAAAGCTCGTTCAAAATACATGCGTAAACATATGTACTTGTAAATTTAAAAAGAAGAAAAAGAACAGAAAGGGCATCACTTGGGGCTGACTTTCCTAAAATCATCCACCAAAAGCATCCCCCATTATAATAATATGCTGTATAATATAGACAAACGACAGGAGCAGCTTTCATAATGAGATTAACCATTTTAAAAGTTGACTACAAGTACTAAAAGGATATTAACATCCACAGTAGCTCCCAGGTTGTCAATATTTGAAACAAACATGTATTCTTTGCCCTCATCAAGGAACTTCTTAAGGAGACCAGAGTTATAAAAGGAGCGATAAATATCCCCGTGACCTGGTGGATTCCAGCTGCAAGATAAAGAAAAGAAATCATAAGACAATTATTGTTTAATAAAATGTTATCGAACTGAAACAGGACTAGCTAGCTAAAAGGCTGTTTATATGATACCAGAATAACTTTCATTAACCCTTTATGCGCCAAGGGTGAAAAATGCCAATTTTCTCCTAAAATATCAGTACATAATCAAGAGAAGAGGTCAAAAGAGCTCAAAAAGGGGAAAATATGGAGATTAGCATCCTGGAGAATGTGTACAGTTGTGCCAGAAATTCAGTACATGAGACTTACTGTTCCACATTAAATCCATGTTCCTTTCCCATTACACTTGGCAACGGAAGCAAAGATTCCTTCACAATACGAGGATGACAGCTCTGGTTAAAGCAGTGAATCTTTACATTGCATGCGCTGTACTTTCTAAGGGTTTTCTGTGTTTCATCGTGTGTGTTAAATGAGTTCATAAGAACAAGAGGAACAGAACATCCATATGTATTATTCAAATGCTGTGGAGAAAAAACAAAGTTTTTTGGCAAACATGTTCATGTAACTGAAGGCATAAAGATGAGCCACAGGTCACCCATATGGCTACGTTACAGGTAAAATTTGATTTCAGGTTCAATTTTTTTAAACCTAGGTTGATTCTCAATTTCCTAGCCCTAATTCATGAATAATTAGGGCTAGGAGACGAGGAAATTGAGAATCAACCTAGGTTAAATCAAAATTAACCTGAAATCAAATTTGACCTGGAACAGCTACATTTTGTGCATCTGCACTCCTGGAAACTCATCATATGTGCATTCAGGTCCCAGGACTCCTTTAGGATTTATTGTTCAAAAATATAATAACAGGAGGGCTGTGCTCTAGTAGAACCCGGTGGCCTCTGGGGCCCAACTTTGCCCTCAGGTGACCAGAAAATCTTAGTTTTTTCATACAAATCATATACTGGGCATCCTGGATTTTACACGTTCAGAGCAATGGGCTCCCTTCAATTTTCCTTAGAGCACAGCTTTGTTCCTCACTTAAGGCCAACTTTTACAAACTTTTACTCTGTTAACCCTTTCAACACTACACCCCAGTTTACTGGTGCAAACAAAAAGTGCGTGTAACATTACGCGCCAAATATCCAGGCAAACAAAACAACTCTCTTTGATGGGGAATTACTGGGCTCTACTTTCCATATATGGCAAACTGATTTATGCAAGTGAAAGCACTTGCTGTGAAAACAAAACAGTAGCCTGTTTTAGTGATCTGAGAGATGAAGAGAGTGTTGTAAGACAAACAAGAGGACTTTTATCTGTTTATCTGTGATAATGTGCAAGAAGGTTGTCTGGAACAAAAAGTATGGTGCAGATGAAAATTTGCAGTTGATTTAAACTTGCTTTAGCATATAGGTCTGATTCTCTTATTGTCTCTGACGTGCTTTTTAAAACTCACCTCAATCTGTTGTACGTTCATGTCCAGGAAAGTCAAGTCACGACGTAACGAAATAAGACTCTTGGGGCCAGTGCAGCCCATACTTGTTCCCAGACCTCCATTCAACTTAATGACAACCAATTTGTTAAGCACAGTTTTTATATCACTCTCTGTAGCAACTGGAATCTCATTGTATTTTAAAATCTAGATACAAAAATCATACACTCTGATAAGTAAATCATACAATATCATTATACAATTCTCAAAAAATGCCCACCTACCCCTCCCTTAAGCCAATATTTTGCCCTAAGTGAAAAGTTAGTGTTAATGTTGCCTCAGGGCAGGAGTAGGTGGGCATTTTCCCAGAAACGTATAAAGAGATGCAGCACAATCAAACAGCAGAGGGAGGGGAATCTCCTTTCCATGCATACATGAAACTGCATACATAGCAGCTCCACATGCAAGGAACTCTGCACCTTTCAATCAAATCGATTTCTGCCCACTTAAATTTTTTCACCTTCCACTTTAAAATTTACCAAGAGTGGTGACACTGTTAAGTTTGGTATGACATGAAACATTACATTAAAAAGAGGTTGCCATATTATCTTTTATTCAAACAGACTGCCATGTACATTAAAAAGGGACATTATTAAACCAGACTGGCCTCTATGAACTCTTACTATTTACCTAAGGGAAAGTTCATTTAATATGACAAGGGGGGGGGGGGGGGGATGAAGATATTGAGGGGGGGGCTCCAAAAATTTTTAGACACCCGAAGGGGGGCTCTGAAAAAATTGTTGCGCTAGGAGGGGGGGGCTCCGAAAATTTGTATACTTCAAAACCAACACATGACATCATCATACAGATCGGATGGTTTTCAACTCAACAATTTAATGACCTGTGCAACTCAGCTATATCACGTGGTTTACAGATATAACAAATGTAGTCTCAGTAATTATTACACTCTTGTTCATCCCAAAAATGCTTTAGAAAATTGTATCACAACTGTATCTCAAGTTTGTCATAGTATAAACCATTGAAGACAATAACGGTAAATATATTTAATACAGTCTAGCGATTTTTTTTCAGGGGAGCAAAGGAATTGAAGGAGGAGGGGGTGGGGGGGGCTCTGAAATTTTTTCGACTACCAAGGAGGGGGCTCCTAAAAAATTGAACCGCTAGCGAGGGGGGCTGCTAAAATTTCAAGCTTCAGGTTTCAATATCTTCATCCCCCCCCCTTGTCATATTAAATGAACTTTCCCTAAAGCTAGGACCACCTATGAAAAATTAAATGTATGTTTTGGCATTGCTTATCTCTGGAATTCTATTCAAGAAGATCTAAAATTAGTGAGTCATTCCTGTTTCAAAAAGTTAAAGAATCTATTATCTCCAAATATTGATTGGTTCTTTGATGCATTCTATTTACCGCTGATTATGTACACATGCAGCCCCTTAAGTTTTTCGTTCTTCTTCATGTCAGCGTACTTGCATTTGCTAATAAGTGGCTATGGCCTCTTTAATCTGCTAAGTGTCAACCAGTAACTTACTTCTCTGTATGTACCAAGGGCATTAATAAAGATTGATTATAGTCGTTGTTGTTTGTTGTTCGCACAACATTTACACCAGGTCTACTTCTAACCAAGTAAATATTATCATTATCATTTTTCTAAGGATTTCTTACAGATCCTTCTGGTGGTGGCTTGATTTTCTCCCATTCTACAGATGGTCCTGTGTCCTCAAGAAACCTTGCAAACAATTCTTTAAAGCTTTTCACATGCAACTTTGCTTCCTGTAAAACAATATAAACACCTTGTATTAAAACTCTATCATGGTGTTTTGAGACAGTTGTAAAATGCAGAATAAGACAAAACTAGTTTTTAACTTTATTACTTTATTCGTTGATTAGAAATGTTGACCCTTCAAAAAGATTTAATTTAATTTATTCATTAAGTTAATAATTAATTAATGAGGGCTCCCACTATGACAAAATTAACTCCCTCAATAATAAATATTATTATCATCACTATTGAGATCATCATTATTATTATTTTTATTGTTGTTGTTATTATTAATATTATTATTATTATTCTATGCTTGCATAATATTTCCTAATCATTTTCAAGGTTTATGGTTATACCTCTATCTCCATGGTCAACCCTTTTGTCAGAAAAAAAAAAACTTACCAAGTGCTTCATAAGCCCAGTTAATAGGCTGCATATTTACACGCAAAGAACTTTTAAAAAGGTTTTCAGCTTGGATTTAAAAATAGATGAAATGTGGCTTTCTGTCAGATCATTTTGAGGAGTGTTCCAGTTGACATATCCCATTATGCCCAGAGCTTTCTTCAATACATGTATATGAAAGAGCTGAGTAAACTGTAAACCTGACAAAAGGTAAAGTGAGCTTGAATGCACCACTCAGGCACCAGTAAAATTTAATTTCAGACCCCTGTTACAACATATACCTCAAAACGCTGACCAAGAGATACAATTGTGTATTCCTCTTCTGCTATGTGTTTGCACACACAAAGGTGACGCAAAATTATAACAATTTGAGGTTATAGTCGAATCTTCACTGATGTCAATTTGTTTAAATTTTTCCTCACTAGCTGTGCATTAACTCATAGAAGCCGTGGCTGTATATATGAACGAAATTCCAAAGTTGAAAAATTAGCTTGAGCTATTTGTGCAATATTCAGCTCTTTGTAAGAAATGTTGAAGGAAACATCTGCCATAGAAAACTGTGAGATTGCTGGGTAGCAAAAATATTAATGAGCCATTACATTCTTTGTACAATTTTGAGTTTTTAAAAGAGAATTTCTCCAAAACCATTCAGTATATCGGGCTCAAAATTGCAGAGATAACTGAAATATTTCAATATTCAGACATTTTATTTTAGTAGCTTCATCAGACAATGATGAGCATATGTTAAGGATGTAAAAAATGTAAACAAAGGTTCACCCATACACAAAGGCAATTTCACCCAACAAAATCAGCTACAGTAGCTGATGTTGCCATTGACACTTTAGTGTAACTTCACTGACAATTGTTCTTGTGGATACAGTTTAGAATACAAGTCAAGTTTGAAGTGTAGGGTATCATATATGCAAGGCCCTGAGTGAACCTTCCAAAATTCCCATCCAATCAGAAGTACAAGAGCATCCTAGAATCAAGACCCTATTTTCCTTAAAATCACAAATTAAATATTTTTTTAACCACTTGGCAAATCATGATCACATTAGGAATTAACATATGCTAAACTGCAGAAAAAAGGCTAAGACTCTTTATTGATTAATAACCAGCTATCATATAAAGAACACACCGCAATATTTAAGACAGTTTAAAAGAAGTGTTTTGGATACATCAAAATCCAGCGTCAATTTAAGGATATTACAAACAATTTGTGACCATAGTTACAGTTAGGTACCATATTTATTCAGCTATAAGCTGAGTGATTTGTACAAAAATTAAAGCTAAAGTTAAGTGAAATTTGAACCTGAGAGGGGGTCTTGGCTTATAGGCAAGAGTTTTCGAAAAAAAAAAAAATTTCAGTGCATTGAAACTCTACTAAATAGGGATGTATTCACTTAAAGCAATGCAAGTAGCAGCAAAAGATTGAATCGATCACGTCACTACAAACCTGAATTAAGTTAGCTAAGCACAGAAACTCAGTCCCAAAATGTCAAAATATCTGACATAAACAGGTCTCACAATTAAAATTACATATTGGTAAGCCTTTTACAGCGTGCTTTGAAACATATGCTTCAAAACAATTGCCTAGTTACTAAGCACAGATGAATGCATTATGCAAACTGCTGTGGTTTGTTTTGATTGAAGGGTGATTTCTGTGACCATTTCAAGCATAATGTGATGAAGACATGAGGAAAGATGAATAGCAGCAAAAAACCCAAACAACAATAATTATTTAAAACTTCGATCATGTAAGCCATTTATGTTGTTTAGTCAACCTGCTAAGCAAACGGTTCAGAAAATCAAGTCAATCTGTTCGAACGCTTTCCAAAGCCGTTAGAAATTCTTGCCCACCCATTAAAAGCATTAATCAAACCATTAAAACGCTTTGAAAAGCCGTTAACAAGCCGTTTATTAGCCACAAATTTTTACCTGTCTAACAGAAATACGTTAGTGTACATTTTCCGAAAACATTAGGTTTTACCATAGTTGAAAGTCTTGAAACTAATGGGTCTCAGCTTATAGCTGGGTGTTTTCGATTTATTTTTCATTCTTAGTTACACTGATTCTACTCGTTCAAAGTTTAGGGTCTCAGCTTGTTGCCAAGATTGGCAGATAGCCAAATAAATACAGTAACGACAAGAGCTAATTTAGTAAACACCTTTGAACTGACAGTGGATATATCTGATGTATCCAATGCTTAAACATTGCATTTCATTCTTCAGCTGTTGGAAAATTTCAGTAACCATCATCAACATCAGTTTGATTATTTTATTATTTTTTTTACCCGGGTTCAATACCTGTTCACTCTATGCTAGAAAATAACCATACAAGGCATATACATGTACATAATGTAAGACATTTTTTGTTGGGAACTTCTGCATCTATTTCTGGGCTCCCACACAAATCCTTTCTGTTTACGGCCATTTCGAGATTACAAAACTGAGC
The DNA here is from genome assembly GCF_958299795.1 of Porites lutea. NCBI lineage: Eukaryota > Metazoa > Cnidaria > Anthozoa > Scleractinia > Poritidae > Porites > Porites lutea. The sequence continues at coordinate 25,522,550 of NC_133207.1, forward strand.
TTGGGCTGCCTGTGCCCAGCATCACGCAAGGCATCCTGAATTTTACCACAATACTAAGTACAATACTTAGTATAATAGTGTTATATTTTGATAAAGAAACAAGACAAAGCGATAAAAGGCCATTAAGAGCTGCATTAAATCAAAAGGATCCTCTTGATTAACATTTGTAAACAAAACTTAAGCTCAAGTAATGTATGAAATAAAACTGTCGATTTCGGTCGTTCTGAATGTCCCGATCCCAGTAGTTCTCTTGAAGTTTAATACTCGTGTAATTCATGCAATTTATTGTTATCTTACCGCTTGCCTTTCTTCAGGCGCTGTGGCAAGTAAAAGCTTCAGCTCGTTATCCATGCGCTCAAAAGCATCTTTGCGAGAAAGCGTTTTGAACTCGATAACTGGATCCGCCTACACAACACAACAAACCACACACAATCCAACACTTAATCGCACTGAGAGAAACACCACATTACACTCAATCGCATTTTAAAGCTTACCATAGTATTCTTGTGATGTGGCAGCGCTAAGGGATGGACGAAAAAGACTCACAAATATGAAATATTTATCTTCGATTTTGCACAGTCAGGATCAAGTCGAGTGGAGAGTACACGCTGTCCACTCTTACCCAGTCCCCGGCGTGAATACAAACAAGTCAAAAACTTGTCAAAAACTTACAAGAACACGCTGCTCGCGCCCCGGAAAAGCTTTCTCTCAGGCAAAAAACACGCCAGTTGTACCCAGAGTGATTTTAAAGAATTTCTATTAAAACTTTCACAGGCGGCTCACTAGTTCCTCATTTGTGGCAAATATTTTCGCAGCGCCGGGCTGCAGTCTTCCCTTCCCCTGGCGGGGTTGGCATGCTCGAGATAATTGCAGGTTTAATACCCGTTAGGCTGGTGATGATGGAAAGCCAATACATGTATTTTTATCCAATAGGTTTCACTCAGGGCCATGCGTGAGAAAATTGTTGGTATCTTTTTTCTAGCTAGGGCTAAGGGTGAAGGATTTCTTTCCAAGATCCGGGAGCGCTGAAAGGAAATTTGGGAAGAGGAGTGTAGCCAAGACCCTCATATATGAAACATCAGCAAGTCCACAGCAACAAGCCGGATCTCCCAGCTGTAGACCTTCATCAGTACAATTAAACTTGCAGAAACAAATGAAACGGCAAACTGATCCATAAGGCAAGGCGATGAAGAAGTAAACAGAAGAATAAACAAAAAATATATATTTAAACAAATTGCCCAATATTTCGGTTTGAAAACAAACCTTCTTCAGGGACTAAAAGAAAAAATGAAAATTTTCCTACAAGACTCTCATAACCTGAACTTTATAGTGTAAGACAAAAACCGTTCATAATCGCCACCCTGTCTGGCGGGAAAAGCCCTGGGGAAAGGCCTCGGCGGCTCTCTTCTCCGCGCGTGGAGGCCTCTTTAATCCCCCCAGCCTGCGAGCAAACTCTCTACGGGTTCCCTGGTTTTTTGCCTTTCCGACAACACGCTCTTCGCGCGAACGACTTAGATCCTTCTCATTTCTCCTCACACAACTTTCTAACTCGCTTTCACATGTCGCGTTCCTTCCGAGCTGATACTCGCCAAACATCGGTCTCTGTGGTTGATGCTATAATTGTAACATGATTAAGTGATAACATGTAATTAGAGCGTTAATATACTAGATAATGATGTCATTGGTTTTAGCGTGATTATGATTGTCATTCTTGTACAGCTTTTGCCAGAATCGGGGGTACGGAGGTGGGGGAGGGAAGAGGGGAAGGACTCGCCCCGCCGCTGGAGCGCACGAGGAGAGCTTGCTCGAAGGCTGTTCTCCCCGCCCCTGCCCTGCGCTTGTATTATTGCTATTGTTATTGGTATACCCGTCGGGATCCTCTGCGGTGGAGGGAGCCGCCGCCCCTCTCCTGCCTCACTGCTGGGGGAATAGGATCAGTTTATCAGAAAGCATTCCTCACTACACCGACCGGAATTTTTCCGGAGTACTCTTCCGTTAACCCTTTGGAAAACGTTAAGTTATTGCGTGACGAGCAAAAGAGAGTTTACACGTGCAGTTTATCATGCATGCAAAGGAAGACAAACGCTATTGATCACGCAAAACTGTGTCGGAATGGTTATATTGCAAGGTTTTGAACTATATGAAATCAAGAGCCATATTTGGTAAAATGTAACAAACTACATCACCTCACAAGACGTCCAAAAGTGATTTGTGCGCAAAGTCGCCTCCTTTCCTTCATCCGACATGTTCTTGTGCAGTTTATTCTCCGTCAAGAACATCATAGTCAACCAGGAGCAATCCTGGAATAAGCCAAGAAAAGGCTAATATTAAAGAGTGAATTTGCTCAGGAATGTAAATTTAAGAAATAATCATATATTTGGACTTCGGATGAGTGATGAATGTAGTTGCTGAATCACAAAATGTCGACATATCGGCCTGTCCGGAACGGATCATGTGGTGTAAAATAACTCACTATTATTTTAAAATGGTCAAGGGGTTAAAGGGATAGGGTATCCGATCCGATCCAAACCGGTCCTGTCCGGTCTGATCCAGATTTTGTTTAGATGGATGTTAAACACGCAAGCTTTCAGGCACGCCCGAAACATTCACTGAAGCCAAAAGTAAGTTCTACTCTAAATCACGGTGGCAGCGTTGGCTGGTTACTGCTTAGAGAGTCAGGGCTAACTCATACTTGAGTTTTTATTCTGTAACTCAGAGGCTAAAACAAGTTTTCATAGGAAGAATGGAAAGGCAATTTATGGCCATGGATGCAAGTGAGGCTCCGTATGGCAAGTACGATGACGACGATCTGGGAAGATGACGCTAGTTTCAATAGACCTCTTTAGCTTCTATGTTTTGTTGTCCCAATACAGGCCATGTGATAATACTCTAGAGAACTGTTTCTTTCAAATTACGTCTAATTCACTGAAGAATTGAAGAAGGAGACTGAACCCAACCGGCATAATTCAGATTATTTTAACTTTGAGAAAAAGTCAGGTTAACCGGAGTTCTAGATAACAATCTGATCCACTTGGAAGGACTTGGAATTATGATAATATCTGGAAAACGAAAGTATCAAAGGAGGTTAAGGAGGCTAGGCTTTTGATTGGTTAGGAACGGAAGAGTCGATCATCCGTTCTCTTTGAGAAATGAGATGAAGAACTTTTAAACACTTGCATTTCTTATTAACTTGTTTGTGTGAACCGACGCCCTGTCAGGCATGGTTTTCTTGCCCGCGAAAAAGCCATCCCGTATGGTGTGAACACAGCCTTTCAGTAAAATCCAACTGGTTGAGTTATTACTAGGCTATATGTTACGGCCCACTAGTAGCGAAAAGCGCCGGCTTTGAAAACCAAAACAATGGCGGCTGAATCGCGTTTTGCTAGCTAAAGTTGTTTTGTCTCGATATTTTTGGCCAACTAGTTGGATTTTACTAAAACGATTATTTCTCTCGCTTGGCCTCTGAGTCAAAAAAGCCCACACGTCATGGACCATTGACCCCAGCTGTGTTTTCGGCTGATGAATCCCCGCGGTTTTATCTTCTTATGAGAGCGAGCTCGGCAATCTCTTAACGGGAAACAGAAGGTCTGTGAACAGGCGAAGCTGACATTTTCCACTTGAGAAAACACAAAAACAACTTACCGTTATGGATAGGTTCGTCAGGTATGATCTGCACACTAAACTCAATCACTGCGGCGGTTTTCTTTTTGGCGGGAATGTTTTTTTTTTTGTTTGTTTTTTAATTTCATTCAACTACACAGACCCTTTCTGTCTTGCTCTGTTTTACTTTCGCTAAGGCAGTCTTACGTGCCTTTTCGGGTAGAACTTACTGCCCGAAAAGCTCCCTTTAAAGTTTTTTTAAAATGTAAACACCGGCTTTCTTCTAAAGCAATCCTTTCAATACGCAATATAATACCGCGCGAAATTAGCAATTCCTACTTTGGACCCCATTTCTAATGATCACGAGGCTGCAACGTGCAGTCGAACTGCCTCAGTTAAAATCCCTTTGAATTTTCCTGATTTTTCCTTCCTTTACCATCGACAACTGAGTGAGCTTGGGAGCATAGAGTCGTTTATTGTAGACAAGTTTGTTAGTGTTTAACTTATGGAATTGAAGAAATATTTCTCTCTTTCCCACAATTGAATTAATTCGAGGAAATCACCGGTACACGTTTTAATTTCGTTAACACTGACAAACTCTAACATTAAACGAATTACTCAAGTCTTTGATTCAAGAAAAGACAAAATAAATTATCAAACCTACGGGTTGCAACTCAAGAAACCTAACGAGACATGGACAACCTTGCAGTGCAATATTCCCTTTCAGCATGTTTAGTGTTTATGCCGGTCAACTGTCACAGTGCACTGATTCCTGTTGAATTTTGAAGTTTCCAATAAAATCGACTTATAGTTTATTTCAGATAGTGCCTTGTTAAGAATTTTCATCTGGCTAAGTCCCTGAGATCACTCTCTACACAAGTTTTTGTGATAAAAGTTATTTAAAAATTACAAAGGCTAACTTGATACTAAACAAAGATAAAAAAAAAAAAACCTTTAACTCTCATTGGCCAGTAATATATTAGCAAATTAGAATTTTTTTTATTTTTATAACTGAAATATACTATTAACTGCTTGGGGTTTCCGTACAAAACAAACTTACCGTCTTAGTGCTGATCTTTTTTTCTAAGGTGCTTGCGAATCACAGAAGAAATTATTTTTTCCAACGTCTCTGTGTGTATTTTTTTCCTGTCCAATTGATGTTTTAATAAATTATTTACATATTTTTAACGTGTAACAGTACTTAAAGTTCTTAACAACGTGCGATTGTTGTTAAGGTACCTTGACGCGAGAAAAACTAATGCAAAATAAATTATCAAACGCAATAGTGTAATATCCTCCTTGCATGAAAGGCGCAAAACTAACTTCTGTTGTCGTTAGATGCGACAAGTTGCCGGCTGTGTGGTAGTCGTGATGATAAAACAAATCGGACGACCGCCGGTCGCCTTGTTTATGCAGTCGACGACAAACAAAATTGTACTTCGCTCCCATAAAAAGGGACTACCGATTGTCAATAAGATTAGAGATTTTGTTATACGGTTGATAGAGAAAATCAACACACGCTCGCTCAATTTCGTGTTTTTTGCCTCCCCCCTCCCCCCACCTTTCAAACGCTTGCCACGTACACCCAGGTAAATGTGAGAATTGCTTTTTTAAATTTTCACAACTGAACTGTGTCTAATAATATTCCACAACGCGATTTCCAACTGGCTAAGGAGAATAATTTTTTGTTTGCTCCAAATTGAACTGGCCAGGAACTGGCCTCGTTTAGCAACTGTTGCACTCTGAGTTGCACTTTTCTCTCGCTAGCTGAAGCTGAGAGATCTAATTGCACATTGCGTCGATAAGCTCGCTTTCATTGGACAAAACCGGTTTCCTCTCTTTCGCACTGCTTACTGTGCTTATGGCACAAAATGCCTTATATGTTTTTCCCTAAAACTGTTTTGTACAACCATTGTTTCCATTTGCCGCTTGTCCCAAGCGTAATTCAAAACAATTATTCCACAAAATTTTGCGCGACGATGATAAGTAAGATGTATAGTGGGCATGCAATGCGAAAGTGGCGAAACACATAAAGTTGAACGCTGCTTATATTAGAGGACACATGATTTATATGGACACCTCGTCAATACTTTCTTTTTCTCAGTGTCCCTATTGACGGGGATTTCACCTCCAAAACAGTAAGCGAACGGTTGTTCGTTTGGTCTTAATCTTCGTAGTAAAGCGATACTGAAATGCTATCATCTGGAAATTGTATAACATTCTTAATGGTGTGAAGGGTTGTCAAGGTGTTGTGTTCCCTTTAGTTTGTTTACGGAGAAAGAAGAAAAGAATAATCTTTTTGGAGAACGATAAGGCCGTAAACTTAATTAAGCCCTTTGTTTGACGGAGGAATCTTTAAGCAGCTGTTTAAGCTCTTCCCAGTTTAGGATTTTATTTGAGCAACATTTTGCTACAAGTCACTCTCACTTGAAAAAAGTACTAGGGGGCACGCATCTGTTAACAAAACATGAAGAACAAAGTTATTATTAAAAAGTACAGTGGAACCCCGCCTTACGGTCACTTTTTTTTGGCTGCCCGGCGAAAACGACCATACATTTTCTTGTACAGAAACCCTCCTTAATACGGTCACCTTGTTATTACGGCCACGTTTTTTTTGGCCTACTGCAGGTGACCGTATTATGGGGTTCCACTGTACTTTGCTTACAGAAGTTGTCGATGTATTTAGCATTATAATTGAGAATGACCGCTGGTAGTCGTTGTTCTTTCCTCAGAGCCGCGTACTGCGAGCGAATAATAAAATGATGCAAATTAACGATAAAAGGGGAAAAGGGGACCAGAATAACGAGCGAAAAACGAAAGTTATATGCAAGCATCGCTTATCCTGCGTGGCAAGCGTTTCTGGGTGAGTTCGTCGAGAAAGTTGGGACGAGAGGAATGAAAAGGGGAGGGGAGGGGAGGGGAGGGGAGGGGAGGGGAGGGGAGGGGAGAAAAGAAAACTGTTTCCTCTTCACCGTGTGAACCGGCGGGCCTAAGGGACGGGACCATAATTTTTTTGACGGGAGGGGGGGGGGGGTGATGGGGGGGGGGAGGGGGTTGGACAATTTTCACATTCAAACATTGTTTTATATGCAGCTCCTGCTGTAAACAATATTTTTGTGTCTCCGTCTTCTTGTTAACACATTTATTTGTGCTTGCATAAATTTATTTCCGTGTTTACAGCCTCTGCAAACAATTTATTTCAAAATTTTCCAACCCCCCCCCCCTTCCCACCTCGTCAAAAAAATAATGGTCCATCCCTAAGAGTGTACCCTGGGTGCCAGAGGCTCCTAGCGCGGTTTCCGGTTTCTGTAAAGCAGGGCGGATAAATGTTCCCTTCTGTCCAGGGCGGATAAAGGTTGGGCGGTGAAACGAGCGCTCCGCTCTTCATTTAATGTGTGATGCGGAGTAGGACTGGCACGAGCGCTCTTTCCGCGCTTCCGGTGCGCTTCAAGGCCGGCGAAATTTTCCTTTTTGCAAACCGGAAATGCTATTTTCTTTCTGTAATTTCAGGCTACTATGTTAAATAGATAAATTCGTTTCATAACAATATCAATAAACAGTTTCATATGTTTGTGTCTATACGTCTATAAGTCAAACTTGTTGGTCGTATAATGCCAAAATTTGAGTTTAATTTGAAAGTGTTGAATACCTCCTCCTTCCACTAAATATCACCTAATCGTCTTTCGCCGTTTCGTTTGCAAAAGCTTAACACTTCTTAACCTCAATTTTTACATATGTTAAAGGCGGATAAATTTTATATAACATAACAAAAAATTAGATTGATATATATTGATATAGTGGCGTTGTACTTCTTCAAACTTTGCTTCTCGGGTGCAACGCGCCATGGCGATTCGCGCAATGCGTTGCAAATCCGGCAACCGCATGTAAACAAAATTTATTGAGGTTAGTTGTAAGGTTTTTTCTCCGTTTTTCTCTCTGAAACAAAACAAGGTAAACAGAAAAAACTGAGGGGAAACTAAGTTTGAAGTTTCGAAGAAACAGAAATACATCTGAGATGTTTTTTTCAAAATTAAAAAGAAGGATGATGGTGATTGAAATTAGCATAATTTCACCTTGCACGAGCTGCACGCATTTATAAAATACACGTCATCTAGTTATGAAACACGATCTGCTGCCTTTTAGTTTGCCATGGATGACATGGATGAGATTTTCCTTCGTGTTTTAGACAGTACTTAGTTGTTTTTGTTTTGGAATAACATCGACATTGGCGAGTAGCAGAACGAAAATATAATTCAGTGGTAGAGTCATGGAAGTAATAAAAGAAACCCTTTGAAAGAGATGTTTGTCTACTCCAACTAAAACTCCCGCAAAAAATAGCAACATTTGCCTCTCGGAGACCGCATACCAACACAAAGGAACGAGGAAGAAGTGCAAGAAAACAAGTCAAGCCGCCATAATTCAGTGACAGCGGCAGTGTCTAATGTACAAATCACATCATATCGCAAGCCCTGACCATAGTTAATAGAGGGAATGGTTATGAAACCCGACAAAGTTCTTTGTTGTATGTTTTTGTTCTCTTTTTTGGCCTTGACCCTGCACAAAACACAATAGTTGTTTACTCCGTACTGAGGAACTAACCAATAGAAAAGTGCTGGTTACGTAATTCATGCATAACGTATGAACGCAAAACAAAAGATTGTGCAGGGTCGTGGACCTTCTAACATAAATCTTGGCATCTTTGTTTGCTCTTTTGATGTTTGCCGGGCTTCATAACCAGTCACCGCCATTAACTATGCCCTGACCGGAGGCGAAAACAAGCGACATTCCTAAGCAGAGTCCCAGTCCACTGCATCACACCTTTTTGCTCGGACGCGCTCGTTTCACCGCCCAACCTTTATCCGCCCTGCTTCTGTCAAGTCTTTCGCCGCTCGTGGCTTCGGCCTAAGGCCGAAGATGTGCCGGCCTTCGGCTAACACCGGAAATTCCCACCGCACGCGAGAAAAACCTTTATCGCTTCTTAATAAATCGGTTGCTAAGATAGGGTTTTAAATGCATGTATTGTTTCTTATCAAGGATACGTTGCTAGTGAACAGGCTAGCTCGTGAGGGATAGAGCGAAAAGGCTTGAAAAGTTCCTAACTCTTTACAAAATTGCTGCAAAGTACGAGTTTATACTTCACATATACTCAAGCCAACGGTGAGACACTGGCAGAGAACAAACTTTTCTTTTAAGTTTATTTTCCCAAAGAATGTTCCAGAGCGAAATGTATTTCGAAAAACTATGGTATAAATTTTGATCACCAACGAAACTAGTTTGCTCTAATTTTAAGTATAGAAAATTCCAAAAACACTTGGTAGTTTGATATTAAATATACCGACTTTGGATTATCAAAACTATCATTTGCTAGTATATATCTCACACAAGTAAATATTGTTTCATGAGATCTGTGACTGACTGGTGAGAAGCATTTGTTAATTTATCTCCGAGCAACATTCTCGTACATCAGAAGGAATATCACGCAAGATTTTTCATATCTATTCGTTAAAATCAGTGTTAGAAGATAAGTTAAAGATTCGGGTGGATAGATATTAATTACACAATTACACCGCAAATATCTACCATTGTTCACCTCCAGTCTATAGGTTTATGATAACAATAATTATTACTACAGTTGACAATTGAGCAAGCGATTAAATATTCTTTGGTTCAAAAACGGGCGCAAACGAGGTTGATGGCTTACTCGGCAAATAAGTCAGCTGATAAAGTCGATCACAGAAGCAAATCTTTTTTATATTAAAACTGTTATCCGAAGAAGACGCCTTTCAGTATAAACCATGCACAAACATTTAAGTATTTTACCCGATTCCAACTTAGGAAACATACCATTAACTCTTAATAAACCCACTGTTTTCTTACTATTAAATTAAATCTCTTTAAATTTTGCAAAATATTCTACATTTTTTTTAACTTTCAGTTCAAATACGAGGTTTTCTTCAAATTTAGTGACCAATTCACACCACTACACTTTTAACTATATACTGAATTTTTTAGGGCATCAAATACCCTGAACACGAAAACGTTTTAATTCATTTTGACCAACGCTAGCGATAAAAACATTGAGTGCGCGCCAGGAAAATATGAACGAACTTTGCTAAAATGATTTAAAATTCCCAATTAAATTATCTATTAAGTTATATAAATTAACCATTACGTTATATTCCTAATATATCTTTTCCTATGTAAATAACATGCTAACATAAACGTAAAAGAAAACTTTATGCAATAGTCGCTTAGATACCTTAATGAGAGGTTCAAAAACTATTTTCGGTTATCTTTTAAGAGTGAATGGACGAATTCTCTTTCCTTCCTATAATAAAGCAACTTAACTCTAAAAAAATTATATTCTACGAAGCGATTTCCAGTTGGCATTCGTTTGTCAGATGTTCGATGACTTGCTTAAGGTGGCTGAACACAGATTTGCGGGCGGTCAGCCGTAACTCGCGTGACGGCGCGTGTTTTAAATTAAACCAATAAATATGGCAAAAAAAAAGCAATGGTACACAGAAGACGATTTCCCAAAATCTGCTCATTAGAATTTTGTGATATTTGGCAGAATTTTTATTTTAAATAATGAGAACTTTAAAATGGAAGTTGAACAGACAAATTTTGTGACAGATTTAATAATTTCAGCACAATTGTATTATTGATTATCTAAAAACCCGTCTGTCAAAATTTGGTCAAATGAGTTTCAAATGGTAATGATTAATTATAGTAAGCTGTGTGCAAGTTTATGGGAAAAGTTTTATGTAAACTGAGCAAAAGTGAAATTTTAAGGTTGTATTCAATCGTTCGTGTTGCCATGAAAACTACAAAAACGTCAAATTTTACCTGTCAATCAAAATCTTTCAACAGTGTATTTTTCACTCGCCAAGTTTCAGCTTGTGAGCTGCAACCTTTCTCTTGCCACGATTTGGCAAATGACATATACTCACAAACTGCCAAAACTGTGTACAGCCACCTCAAACATATTTACATGTTCCAGTCAATCAGAATGCACTGACTGACGTTCATGTCAAAAAGGAAATGTTAAACCATTCGTCCCTTGAATTACGAAAGCGATTGAGCGTTTCCGTGTAGACTACTTCTTTGCACGGGACAATGAATAGCTGAAAAACAGGTAAAGTTCCTTTAAAATAAAACTCATGTAGTTTTGTACGTAGGTGCGCAAGTGACTGTTCGTTTTGACAGCACACGAATAAACCTCCCTTTACTTAAGGTGGTGTGAGATAACTCCGTAGATAAGCAATACTGAGGGGCTGTCTTTTGGATAGCAGATCGATTAACCTCCACGGAAGAGATGATGAGCCTAGATGTACCTACGAGAAAACAAAACCAAGACTTACAAAACAAAGGCTATACAAAATTCTCGGGGACAAACAAGGTGCATTGTGGCAGATGTGCAAGTGGCGAATGTCGTCGAATTCTGACTTTGTCTTAACCTTTTATTCAATGCACATATAAAATTACCTTGGTGATGTACCACACAAGAGAACAATCTTTGCCATCAACTTGTATCGGCTCAACAATCCATCCACTGGAAATAATCTATGGGAAAACGAGACAGAAAACTTAGATGACGAGAAGATGTTACGTGACTGTGTTTTGGTTCAATTTTATCCTTGTTGACTTATTTTCCTTCTCGAACCCTTTACATGCATTGCCTTATTCCAAGACAAAGGAAGGAAAATTGGTACCACAGACTCGAACAGACGAAATTCGCCACTTTAGAAACAAGAAGGGAGCTGGAGCCGAAATGCGTCCCGCAATTGTTTCTGGGAACGCTAACAGTCCCAGAAGTCATTGCGAAAGATCACTCGGTCTAGTTTCCTAGTGACGAATTACAAACCACAATACAGTCGAACCTCCCGTCCCTCCCGTATTAAAGGGCCACCCAAAATGCAAAGACTGAGTGGTCGCTTACGGGAGGTGGTCGTTTACAAGAATTCGACCACAGGGCGCCTATTCCGAGAAGAGGTCCAGGCACATCTACTTTATGGAAGATAATTTATTGCATGCAATGTCTAACTTACGACATGTGTAGTACCATGTTGTCACGAAAGTTCTTCGTATACTCTAAGTAGCATAGTGCACACAGCGAACATAGAGATCAGAGAATGCATCAAGTAGTCGCTAACAAGAGGTTAAAAACAATGGAAAATCATTAACCGTCAGGCCCAAAAGGTGGCCGCGGTCGCTTACAGGAGGTGGCCGTTTACTAGAGGTTCCAATTGTAAGGCGTATGGAAGGTGGTCGCTTATGGGAGGTGGTCGCTTATGAGAGGTGGTCGCTTATGGGAGGTGGTCGTACATGGAGGTTCGACTATGTACATATCAATCATGTACCACGTGACTACAACCCCTTTGGTCTTGGACTTACTAACCTGGCCACGAATAATTGAAGGCGACAGTGGACATTTGGGATGTTCGATTGACTGAGATGCAAGGACATACTTTTCGCCCTAGAATAGCGGAGAAAACACAGTGAGTTAGGACAACTTAAAATTTTTTTATGAACAGAAGCTTAAATGAAAAAGAAACGTTCGTGTTAAACAAGGATTGCAATCCGCGAAATCGTAAACAGATACCGGATAAGTAAAAGGTTCGGAGGAAATTACTCACCTACCCCTCCCCTAAACCAATGTTAAAACTAACTTCTCACTCAATCACTCACTCACTCACTCACTCACGCAAAATCAGGGTTAGGGGGAGGGGTAGGTGGGCAAATACCACATTTACTCACCTCAATACGTTCTTTGCTTACGTAACAAAAATCACGTGAGTGAGTCATGAAGCACTGCGATGTCTCGTGAAGCATGTACACTGAAAAAGAAAGAAATATAATGAGTCGCCCATAAAAGGTAATCCGGATTCAGGAATCCGGGAAATTTTTGCTTGTGGAATCCGGAATCCTGAGCTTAGAACCCAGAATTCAGCTTAAGGAATCCGGAGTCCAGTGCCTGGAATCCAGGTTCCAAGACTATCTTTGATTAGTAAAATCAAACTAGAGGTCTATCATCAATGCTGCGTTCTGATTGGTTGAGCTACTACTAGGCTATATGTTAAAGCCCACTAGTGGCGAAAAGCGCCGGCTTTGAAAACCAAAATAATGTCGGCTGAATCGCGTTTTGCTAGCTAAAGTTGTTTTGTCTCGATATTTTTGACAAACTAGTTGGATTTTACTAAAACAATTATTCCCCTCGCCCTCATGACCTCTGAGTCGATAGCCCATTCGGCCTTCGGCCTCCTGGGCTGTTGACTCAGAGCCCATTCGATGGATAGATGGGGCGAAATGAGCTATGTCTCGGGGGGTATATCCTTATAATGGACTGGAAGGAAAGGGATGACATCGGAACAGGAAGCGCAACGAGAGACACTGGTGGGAAAACAATCAATTAAGGGCTGATTAACTAAATTAGGATTCCTGTCGATAACCAGTCACTTACCAATTTTAAGTCCTTCTTCGACATGCTCTACAATATTTATTTTCTGCAGGAAAATGGAAAACAAACACAGGGTATAATTATCTCAAATATAGAGTAAAAGCATCTTTCATGGTGTTTGAAAGAACAAAGTCGGTTGGGACAAACTGTAACAGGTAAGCTCAATTTCAATTAACGTTTTCTCATCTACTTTAATGCCGCACGTCTATACAAAAAGACCGAAAATTCATTGATTTGATTAGCTGCAAATTCTTTGCAGTTGGGTCATAACTTAGCGGTGGTCGGTGCTATGGAACGGTAGAGGCATAAAAAGTAACCTAAATTTCCCTTTTGCCGAATTGAGCGCTCGCGATATACCACGTAGCATTTCTGAACATGCTTTTCTCCACAGCGGCAATGGGACTTAACGAAACGACCGGTTCTGGGGCCGGAAGATGGCGGACGTTCTATGACGTATTTCACCCAAACACCAATAATCGCGTTTTTCTGCTAAATGCTTGTACCCTAGCTTCTCGCGCCTTGAGTTCTGACGACGACATGGAAGTCTTAGTATTACGTCCCATCAGCTTGGGAAAATAGATAGAGGACAGTACCTTGAGCATGTTGTCATAAATATATCTGGATAGTGGGTTCTTGACAGCCTCCCATACAGTCAGTGGTGATGCTTCAACGATTCCTCGACCCATGAAACTAACAGAAGATAAATACTTAGGGTCTTAAAAATAACTGACAATTGAAGGTACTGCCTTAACGGTTGGACCTTTGCGTGGCTCGGATGACCACGTAAAATGGCGCTCACGTCACCGGTAGGAGACGTAAAAATAGTGTCCCCAATTAGTGCTTTCGTGCTAAATACATTGACACTCAAATAAAGTGCTTTTTTTTTCTTACAATATACATTAATATGTGAACAGTAAGCTCGGACGTCAGCATACAAAGGCGCCACTGGCAGCCGCTCTCAGTCCATTTATGAGCTTAATTTATCCACCCAACCCATGATGTGACTGATGTGTGAAAATTGGCCACACCACCGGGGTCTACGTCCCCTACTCTTATCGAACAGTGGTGTGGGTTCTTTTATGTCCCACAAGAACCAGATAAGTGTAAGTGCTGTGAGACGGGACCTACGGTTTTTCGTGCTTATCCGAGAAGACTAGAAAGTCTAACTGTTTGCAGACGTCATTACAAAGGCAGCTCTTTCTTCTCAGTTATTTAAAGACCCTGAGTGTTGGTCCGGTTGGGTTCGAACCCGCGACCTCCCGCTCAGCAGGCCGGCGCTCTCCCAACTGAGATAACCAGGCGGCGGTTTAATACGGGATCGTTTTACGAAAAATATGGGAAGAAACTGGACAGCTCGTGTCTACTTGAGAACAAGATGTCTGACTAGCACTGATGGAGTTCGCAACACAACAACCTTGTCCCCACGGATTTTTGGGGAAATTATGTGTTGATTCTGATAGGTAATTCTACACAAGCCTAGTGGAAGGAACAGCAAAAAGAATCATGATACAACCAAAGTGTACTTAAGAGGGATTTTAATCGGTGCAGTAAAATCGGCCTCCAATGATTTATCTTGTTTCTCTTTCCGTACTAACGATGCTATTTATTTTTTCAGTACGTTTCAATTCGCTTATCTTACCAGTGCAGAAAACCAGCGGGTCCTTCTTGTCGTTTCCTCGCTATTGTAACATCCCTCTGAATGCTATGAAACCTACGAGTGCAACATAGCAATGATTACAAAAAGGACGGTCTAAATTTACAGTAAACTTTATCGAGTTCTCTATTTAGGTCTTGATTGACAAGTCCGGCTGCAAGGCAGGTTAAATTTACAGCTACGCTTTGTGATTGGCTGCGGAAAAATCTCGCGCTTTCTCAATCAACCAATCAGAAGTTAAAACCTGTCTTGTCTCTCTCGCACGAGTGAATTTCTTTTCTTACTCTGACTGACCAATCAGGAATAAAACCAAAACTAGTCGACTTGTTCACCGGCGTTTTCCCGCGCCTCGCGACAACTACATATAACTGCTTCTCCCCTGCGAACTGACTGGTTAATGGTTTATTGACTGTCTGTGCAGTTCTGACAGTTTACTTTAGATACAGCTACTCTGACTGATGTTTGTTTCTGGGGATACAGGAATTAGAGACCTTTAGATTCGAGAACGAGATTTGACTTCAAGATTTTTTCGCGTACTCTCAAAGAATATATACCCCGGAAAGCTTTATTTTACTATTTTTTTCACCAGAATAGTTAACAGAATAGTTTACTTTTATTAAAGGAGGTTAAGCCCTGCCCCAGTCGCAAAATGATAGCAAATTGAAAACTTGTTTCCGTCACTACGACATTTTCGCTAAAACCCGTCGTAGAATGACGGCGACTAACGCGTTTGCCCGCCAAAATGACGCTGGTTCACGTGACAGCAATACTTCGCACTGAAAAAATCTCGATCTAATAATCGTCCCCGTCTGAGAATCTAATAATGACCATTACCAACAGTAGATACTAAGCAATAAAAAAAACTCTTAACGCTCTGAAACAAACAAACAACACAACAAAACAAACGGAACAAACAAATGATCCTTACATCCAGCCACCATGAGACGAATCCTCGGACACTGGATGAGGAGAGGAGACTGGAATCGACCTGATCATCTCGGGGAGACTGGAAACAAGTAGTGCCTCTTTAAGAACCTCTGCGGCGGCGTGGTTTCCAAGGACACGGAACTTTATGTGAAGCCGATTGACTGCAAACAAACAGGACACGACAAAGTCTGAGAATAAAGGCCTCCTTTTAGTCACTAAGTTTCAAAGTTTGCAAAAATGTAACTTACCAAGAGGTTTCTCAATAACCTCGTAATCTCCTGTCCTGGAAAGAAAACAAAACACGAAAACGTTAGAAAGACAATACAAAATCTTTCGAACTTGCCGAGGTCCATCCTCGGAGACCCAGGGGCAGATAGTGGGAGCGAGGGAAAGTCTAAACAGGCGGAAAAATATGGCACCGAGAAAAGTAAAGAACGACGAGAAGAGCCCCTGGGGACAATGTCTTACCAGACCAGTTCCAAACGGTCGCCGCCGTTCTGACTTCTGATTGGTGCCAGAAAACTTTTGTGTTTTTCTGCCCAACCAGAAGCCAGAACGGCGGCGATCGTTTGGAACTGGTCTGGTAAGACATTGTCCCCAGGGACTCTTCTTGCCGTTCTTTACTTTTCTTCGTGCCATATTTTTCCGCCCGTTTAGACTTTCCCTCGCTCCCACTATCTGCCCCTGGGTCTCCGAAGATGGCCGAGGTCAGTTACTTAAATTTCTTCCTGTCTCTCATCTGATGACTTAATTCGAGATCTTGTTCTTGAAGCCATCATACAAACTGTTTATTTTAAGCCAATGATATCGCTCGCAAGCGGTGAGCCATAATAATGAGAGAACAGGGAGTTTAAACGAGAGACCTAAGACTGTTGAAAATCAGACTAACGTGTCTACTTACTTCAACAAAAATAGAATCTTACTTGAGGTTTTCAACATATCTCTGTTTTTCTTCTTCCATTTTCTCTTTCAATTCAAGGATTTCCTTCTCCTTCTGAAGTTTTTGATTTTCTAGATCCTTAAGTTTGTCCAGGCAATCCTCTCTGTCTTCCTCGCTGGTCCGAAGCTTAGCGCGCGCTTCCTCCAGCTGTAGATTGATGTTTTCTCTTTCCCGCCGCTCATATAGAAGCCTGGGAAAATTTATAAAACCACCACCAAGTTATACTGGAAAGGTGACATGACTGTACAATCAAAGTCAAGGACTCCCAGAAAACCAACCGAAGGCTGAAGTGAATGAAGTGAGATTAGGGAATTTAAGCGGATATGGCAGATACTATCACGGTTAACGGTCGTTTCGATGCAGGTTAATTCCTTCGAGGTGTAAATAGTTTTACGTACTTGGCTTAAAGAGCGAAATATATTCACCCAAAAAGCTTTTCTTGTTCAATTGCAAACTTAACTTGAAGTGATCGAAATCTTTGTTTCGAAACGACCGGTTTCCGATATCACGACGGCGAAGGTAACGAAAACGGCCAAGAAAGTAATCCAGCACCAACAACTTTACACGTGTAGCAGACTTGTTTGGCACATTTCTTTGCCGCCACTGCACGAATAAGACGTGAAAAAGCCTAATCAGTTCACTTTTTATCGAGAACGTAAACAAACGAGGGCGAATTTTCTTTTCTCTATTTAAATTTGCACATTTCTTCATTGGAATTCAACTACAGAAGAACTCTGCTCCACCTATTTCTGCGAGCAGTAGTCTAACTGACGCAAACGGAGACGTCTGCATGTTGGCTAAAAGACGATAAAATGTTTTAAACATCACAAGAAATCTTACCTGCTTTCACTGTCATCGACTTTCTCAAACGCCTCTCGGAGTTTTCTTGCCTCCTCCTTGAAAAACTCCAACATTTCTTCGCTATGAAGATCACCAGACGACTTCACACGAGAAAGCCGCTTTATTCTGGCATTTATTAACCTTCGCTCCCTCGCTCTTTCCACATGAAATCTCTCCTTCTGCCCTGAAAGTTTAAGAATTGCAATTTCTTTTTCTTTAGCTCCATCTAACATGTGGTCTGAGATGCGTCTTTGTTGTTCATGGACTCGTTCTTCATCTTTCTCAAAATGGGCGCGTTTAGCAACATACTCAAGGAATAAATCATCGTTTTCTGAACCTATAGTAGTCAACCTGCTTTTCACCAATCCAAGAACTTCCCCCTTTTTTCTCTCCCTCTCACCTGAAAAGTTTATTTCTTCGTCTTCTGACAAAACGCCTGAATCGGCACCAGAATTCTCAGTCTCAAACGTCTCCACAATTAAATTCTCAATCTCGCCATATTCCTTCATTAAAAGCTCCCTGTATTTTTCGCGTTCTTGGTCTATGACGCTTATTTCGTCTTCCTCCTTATTTTTTAAGTTTGCCAAACACAAACGAATTTTCTCAGCGTGCTGCTGCCGCGTTGCTTTGAAGCGTTCTTCCAGTTGCGTAATTTTCTCTTCATTTTCCAAGATTTGTTGGCCGTAAAATTCCACGTTCGTTATCTGCTCCGCTAAAGCACCTCGCGTTTTCTCAATCAGTTCTTCTTTTTCCATTTTAAGTGTCGTCAAGCTATGTAGCTGTTGCGCAAGAACCTCTTCAACTCCTTCCGAATCAGAAGAATAGTTACTCGATTCGGTGAAATTCCAGCTAAATGGTCGAGAAGTTCGCAGATCAAATGCAACTGGTTGACCCCTTGGTGGACCTACATCTGAAATGCGCCTCCGCTTCTCGCTGAAATCTAAATTTGTCATTGTATCGGCCTCTCCCAAGCTTTGCTCATCCTCTGCGCCACCTGGGGAATGTTCTATAGAGCTGAAATATTCCAAGTATTGATCGTGCTTTTCCTCTAGCAACTTAATTTTCTTTTCAACCTCTTCCAGTTCACTCAAATCTTTCTTAATCGTGTGCTCGAGCGTTGATTTATCCTCGTTTAACCGCTTCTCCGCTTGCACCTTTGCTGTTTCAAGATTTTCTCGCATTTCTAACAACTTAACCTGTTCATCTTCAATCTCTTTCAAGTCTCTGTCTCGCACAAAAGTATGCTGCTCTCCCTCCCTCTCCCGTTCAATCTCTGCTTCGACCAAAGCCTTGCGTCTTTGAAGCTCAATCTCCGCAAGTTTCGTCTCATATTGTATGACCTTCTGCCACTCTCCCTCCATAAACCGCGCAACCTCCTCTCTCTCCTTCGCAATTTCCTCGGCAGATTCTTGTACATTTTTTTCATGTCTATATTTCATCTCAAACAATTCTTCCAGCTGTTGCTCAATTTCGCTTTTAGCATCCTCGTGTTTCTTGTCCATGTTTAAGCGAACTAGCTCAAGTTCCTGCCTTGCTTCTTGTGACTTTGTCTCGTGCCACTCGCGTAAATTTTGTATGTAATCTTTCTGAGCGTCGATTTCGTTTTGTTTACTGTCAATTTCTGTCTGGAAAGCTTTCTCGATCTCCAGTCGTCTTACTTCAGCTTCTTTGTGCTTAGCGATCAAATCCGACACTTGATGCCTACGGAAAGAATCAGAAAGTAAACTATTTAATGGAAAGGATTGTTAAACACAACAAAAGATGAAGATCTACGCGTTGCATTTAAACGTTTTCAGAAACGCCTTGCACTTACATAACTTCCTCCAAAGTTTCGCCAGAAACTGGAA